>NC_142938.1:74239234-74241734 GCF_046866305.1 Octopus bimaculoides | reverse complement strand
AAATTGTTTCTTTGTTTCTATGTGATCTAAATTACCCTCTTGTCTTTCACAACAAAACAACTGGTCCCATTCTACACTCGAATCAGCCGCTGTTTTAAAGTTAATTCATTACATTCTAGCTTAGATCCTTCAAAGAAACAAAGAAACAGTTGATAAGTACACAAATGGTCAATATTTATCACTTTATCAGTTTATTATCTTTAAACGCTTCATTTTATTCGTTATTCTCTTCTGCACTTTCTTCCTCATAATCTGACTATGAAGATAGAATTGAAATTTATAATCGACCTGACCTTTCTGTTTGTTCATTTCTTTATTTCTGCATTTTTTATTTTGATTACAATTGTACTTTGTCTGACACTATATCTATGGGTTGAGTTTTGTCTATAAACGGTTTAAAATAGCACAGCTTTAGGTATGCTTTCTTACTCCAAGTGAAATGATCGTAGGATCTTATGAAGAGCTTATATAAACGATCATCTTATTTAAGGACTTATGGAGAATTTATTTAAACAATCACTGGAGGAGGCGAATTTTACACCTTGAAGGAATAATAATGGTTACGCAACAATCTCATCGATGTACTACGAGTGTAAGAATGTGCCGAAACAATTGTAGTGATTTTAAATAAAGCATGTCGTTCATTCCATTTTCTATTATTTATCTATCTATATAAACTCTCCGGATACTATCGAATTCCTGATGTATGATGTATAACCACTAAGAAGGGTATTTGCACTGTATAATGACATCAGGTAGCCAATAACTGGGGGCTAGCTTTGCATAGCATACTACAAGGCTCTTACCCAAATCTTTACACACACACACACACACACACACACACACACACACACACACACACACACACACACACACACACACACACACACACACACACACATATATATATATATATATATATATATATATATATATATATATATATATATATATATATAATATTTATATATGTATGTACGTATGCATGCGCGTAGGTGTGAGTGTGTGCATACAGACAGACAACCATATATATATATATATATTTATATCATAAGGTTTTTAAACTTTTAAATTTTCATATTCAAAAGTTGCTACATCCTCTGGGAAAATTATTATATATATATATATATATATATATATATATATATATATATATATATATATATATATATATATATATATATATATATATATATATATATATATTAATAGTTATCGCCAAGCCAACATGGCAGTCCCAAAATTAGGACGAAAGCTGCCGTGAATTTTGGGACTGCCATGTTGGCTTGGCGATAACTATTAATTTCCAGTACCGCTGCCGTAGTCTCCTTTAGAGAGACTTAGAAATATTAATAACTCTCTCTCTCTCTCTCTCTCTCTCTCTCTCTATATATATATATATATATATATATATATAGATGTATATATTACTGTATGCATATACATACTCATATACATATGCTATATCTATATATATATATATATATATATATATATATATATATATATATATATGCTATATATATATATATATATATAGTAGGCATATGTCTGTATAGTGAACGAAACTCGTTTTTTGAAAGAAGGGTAGAGAGTGCCTTCGTTTCGTTTTCGTTCATATATATTTTTTGCCTTCTTGCCATAAAGATTCTCACCGCTGTTTTTTGTGTTCTTCCAAAACTAAGTAATTCCATCATTATTCCATTATTCATCGTTTTGTAGTTGCTTTTCTTGCATTTCTTGCTGGCTTTCTCGTCATTCTCCTTTGCAACTTCTGCGAAACTCACACACTTTCCACTCTCTCACCACATATACACTCTAAAAACATCAGTTTTTTTCCCCTCTCTCACCACATATACACTCTAAAAACATCAGTTTTTTCCCTCTCTTCTCCCTTCAACACTCGAACCAGTTATACCTCTCTCTCTCACCGCACTCTTCTACACTAGCATTACATAAGGCGCAGTTATTTTCTTTTTTTATTATCTACCGCCAACCAGCAATATTTTTCTTCCATTCTCCTTATCGACTTTCACTGATTTATTTAAAACATTTTCTCATCTGCAGGCATGGCTGTGTGGTTAGGAAGTTCGCCTTGCATCCTGGTTTGTTCCGGGTTCGACCCCCACTGCGCGGTAAGACATATAGCCCCTGGTTGACCAATGTGATTAATACCTTGTGAGTGAATTTGGTAGACGGGCACTATGGCAGCCTTCACGCATATATATATATATATATATATATATATATATATATATATATATATGCGCGATGGTTTTTGGTAAGTAGTGTCGATTTTTACAATTCTGTAAATGATAATATTCTATAAGCTTAAAGCTTATAAGCGACCACCGTGTAATATCTATCTATCTATCTAGCTAGCTAGCTAGCTAGCTTTATATATATATATATATATATATATATATATATACACACACGAGGTGCTATCAAAGGGTCTCCGGATTAGTTATGCATAATAAGAAATAGCTTATTTACCTAA
>NC_142938.1:74206734-74231734 GCF_046866305.1 Octopus bimaculoides | reverse complement strand
TATATATATATGCGTGTGTGTGTGTGCGTGCGTATGTGTGTGTGTGTGTGTGTATGTGTGTGTGTCTATCTATCTATCTATCTAGCTATCTATCTCTACACATAGGTCGATCGATACATAACGCATACGTTTGTACATACACACATATGTGTATGTAATGTACGACGGGCTTCCACACAGTTTCCTTCAACTGAATTCACTAAGAAAGCATTGGTCGGCCCGGGGCTATAGTAGAAAATACTGACCCAAGGTGCCGTGCAGCGGATTGAACCCCAAACCACCGTCGATGCAAAGCCTGTTTCTTAATCATACAGCCATGCCTGAAAAAAAAGAAAAAGACAGCATGACCATGGTTAACACTTTCCTATTCGTTGGTCTGCTTGATTAGGGTTTGCCTAGGGTTAAACAAAAACAACGTCAATGAAAGCTTTGAAACAAAATGTCAGTTTTTTTTATAGCTGCGCAAGAATCACAATTTGGTCAGAATCTAACAGAAATAAAATAACAAAACTAGAAATAAAATAAAGAATCAATCGACCTCCTCATTTCCGGCTACCCATTTTCGCTAAGCTAGAAATATATCCATAGACATGACCGGGTAGATGGCAACTGCATCCAGTGGGCAGACGTTTCTACATCAAAAACTGGAAATAGATGTTCTAAGCACGCACCAGATCCGGTGAAATGGTGACAATGACTTGGCTACAGTTTTGTGAGACGTGTCTGTTCTGACTAACAATGACATCAAAGACAACCACCCGAATATCATTATAAAAATGGGGAAGAAGAAAAAAAAAACAGAAAAAGGGAAAGAAAGGGACTGAGAGAGCAGAGAGAGAGAGAGAGAGAGAGAGAGAGGTCAGAACGTCGCCCGGAGGGTATTGAAAAACTATTAATAAATATATACAAGGACCTTGGGATAAAAACGAGGTAAGTTATGAGTTTAAAAATGATGATAATAATAATTGGAGCAACCGGGTATGATAAAGGAGAATATGAAGAACAACATAATCATCATACCCGGGATCATAAATTTATGCAGCAGGGTATTTCAGTGGTCGTTCGGCTTGCTAGAAACAACAGCTAAATTCCTCTCAGATCGTCTCCTGGTGTCTTAGATATAAAGAAAAACAGAAAAAGAAGAAAACAATGACATGTTGATATAAAGAAAAACAGAAAAAGAAGAAAACAATGACATGTTGGAATAACATGGTGTTGAGTACATGGAAGTACATGTTAAATAATGAAGTTCTTTGCCCGACAGCCCCACCCCGCAAAAACAAACAAACCAAAATGACGGGAGGGTCATAGCAGGAGCGCTTTTGACCATATTATTAAAAAACAGAAACTCTTGATCTATAGTGAATAATAAATGACATGAAAGCCTACGTCATTATAAGAATGCAATTTACAGTATTAATCGAGGTGTAATAGACAAACCAAAAGCGTTATCAAAAGCCTATCGAACGATTCTATCTATTCTATTTTTATTCTTATTTATTATTTTTTTTTTGTATTTCATTTTTATCTTATCTCATTTTATTTTTGCTCATATATAAATTAATCTATATACATAAATAAGTAAATTAGAAAGGAACACATATGCTAATTCACATGCATATTGATGTAGAAACTATTGGCATACATACTAGTTGCGTATCTACTGTGGTCTCCCCACACGAAACAAAGTATCATGAAAGTTGTAGCACCACAAAGGTCAATTACAAAAAAAAAAAAAAAAAAATAGATGACATGACAGGCCTTGACTATTGGGGTTGACTAGAAAAGCTCAAGCTTTATTTTCTTCAACGTTGCTGTGACCGCTACATCATTTGCATCATGTGGAAAATATTCCATCAGCATTGCCCAAATGACGTTGGCATCACCTTTAAGATACACCCAAGACTTGGGCCTCGTGCTATTTGTCTACAACATAAATCACACTCGCTTCACATAACAACAATACGGCACAATTATTTCACCTCAATTGGCCCTGCTCTATTTAACATTACAACAAAACACATTAAAGCAGAAACAGACCCCATTAACTTCAAGAAGACTTTGGACAAATTCTTTCAGATAAACCTCCTACACCCGGATATGTCTCTGTCAACAATAACTCTCTCCTCGAATGGGCCATGTTGTCCGATTGCTGATTTGAATGACTTCACCAGGCGGTGCTATTAAGTTAGACATGGCCTGGGCCAATACTGGCCAAAACTTCTCATAGTATCAAAGTATACATATACGTGAGCATGCCGGGCGAAATGCTTAGCGGTATTTCGTCTGTCTTTACGTTCTGAGTTCAAATTCCGCCGAGGTCGACTTTGCCTTTCATCCTTTCGGGGTCGATAAATTAGGTACCAGTTACATACTGGGGTCGATCTAATCGACTGGCCTCCTCCCGCAAAATTTCGAGCCTTGTACCTAGAGTAGAAAAGATTATATACATATATGTGAGCACATATACGCACGCATGCGTACAAGCATGAGTACAAATTTTGTTTCACTTTTACCTTCTTTATTCCATGAGCATAGATTTTTATTTCAGATTTACTTTCTTTTATACATTATATTATTTTACTAGTATATAATATAACCCATCATTCATGATTATTATTATTATTATCATTATTATTATTATTATTATTATTATTATTATTATTATTATTATTATTATTATTATTATTATTATTATTATTATTGAATTGAAATAAAAGGAATAATTTGAACGCATGCATACACATACAAGTCTATATACACACAAAATAAACATGCCTTTACATTCTGAGGATCCTAAACGTATCCTTATGTAATCCTTATTGTTCTTTGTACACCCCGATGATTTTCCATACAAGGTATTTAAAATGCAGAATTATATAGTTATAAATGCGTAGGACCTTGAGATAAAAATGAGGTTGGTTATGAGTTTAAAACCCGGAACAACGCCGCTAAGTATTTTTGTCCGACGTGCTAATGATTACCAGCACTTCTGTATGTATGTATGTATGTATGTATGTATGTATGTATTTATGCATGTATGTATGTATGTATGTATGTATGTATGTATGTATGTATGTATGTATGTGTGTGTCTGTGTGTGTCTCTGTGTGTGTATGTATGCATGTATGAATGCACGTATGTATACATACATATGCACATACAAATCAATATGTTACGTTAAGCTACAAGTGCAATAGCTGTCTTTATTGCATGTATGGAAATACCCACAAATTTTGATAATGTCTTTTTCCTGTTATACTTTAGTTGACAGTTTGTAATTTGTTATTTCTTTATTCACTCTTTTATTATTGTTATTGTTGTGATTATTACTGACAAAGAGTTAGCCAAAATATTATATTTAAACATTTTTAAAGCTAATATTTAAATATGAGAAAAAGACCCCCAAAGCTTGAACTGTACTGTACATATCCATCTTTTGCCTCTCTGACTTTTTCTACGGTTCCCACAGGAGATTTTCCACCACAACTCAAGGTACGGTACTGCTCTCTTTGAGAAGCACTGTTTTGAAAATGTTCTTAGATGCTCATGCAGTCATGAGCATACTGCCGACCTTTGCGATACGATGGAATAAGTCCCAGGCTTTTAAAACTTAAGTACTGTTCAATTAAACAGTTCAAAGAGATGCCCCAGCATGGGCGCAGTCCAATGAGTGAAACAAATAAAATGTAAAAGATAAAAATAAACATCTGAATGGTTTCGTTCTTAGTTACGTTTCGTCCTTAGTTACGTTTCGTCCTTAGTTACGTTTCGTTCTTAGTTACGTTTCGTTCTTAGTTACGTTTCGTCCTTAGTTACGTTTCGTTCTTAGTTACGTTTCGTCCTTAGTTACGTTTCGTTCTTAGTTACGTTTCGTTCTTAGTTACGTTTCGTTCTTAGTTACGTTTCGTCCTTAGTTACGTTTCGTTCTTAGTTACGTTTCGTCCTTAGTTACGTTTCGTTCTTAGTTACGTTTCGTTCTTAGTTACGTTTCGTTCTTAGTTACGTTTCTTCCTTAGTTACGTTTCGTCCTTAGTTACGTTTCGTTCTTAGTTACGTTTCGTCCTTAGTTACGTTTCCTTCTTAGTTACGTTTCGTTCTTAGTTACGTTTCGTTCTTAGTTACGTTTCGTCCTTAGTTACGTTTCGTTCTTAGTTACGTTTCGTCCTTAGTTACGTTTCGTTCTTAGTTACGTTTCGTCCTTAGTTACGTTTCGTTCTTAGTTACGTTTCGTTCTTAGTTACGTTTCGTCCTTAGTTACGTTTCGTTCTTAGTTACGTTTCGTTCTTAGTTACTGTGACTTCACCTCATTTGTATTGTTAACGCCCCCCGAGTAAAGCTGGTTCGTTACATGTTCTTATTCTTCGTTTTTATTAATGCTTGTCTCTAGATAAGAAATTAATATTTATTTATTTTGCCATTGATATAAAGTTAATTTGCTTGGTTTAATTAATTAGATCGAGGCTTACCAGCCAAATGAATCAACTGCCGCAGTGTATTTCCGGCAGTTAGTTTGAGTTATGTGAGCCTCCACTTGATCGTTTGACCTGCTGGAAATAGTAACCAAATCTTCATTAAAACACATCGTAAATCACTTCTTAAAAAGAAAAAAAAGACAGAAGGAAAAGACAGAGATGAGATAGTAATTAAAGGAACAACTTTAATTAGGGTCTACTTAATCAAGGCTGAATTGTAGGTAAGGAGGAAGGTTTAAAAACAATTTTATTATGGAACTGAAATGAATACTGTTGTTCTTGTGTAGTTTCTTTGAGCTTTGATCAAAGGCATCCCACTCGAGACTACTCCATTTTTTTTCTTAAGACAGTGTATCTATTAAGTCCTTCCTTTTATCTTTCATGAATGTAAGGTGTGATCTGACGGAAATTTTGCTGCTATTTTTAGCAGGTTAAGCGACGGCGGAGTGACTCCCTCATTGACTGAAAGAGATAACGTCTGCTTTGTGGTACTCTGGGAATCTCTGAAACGAAAAGGTTTAAATTAATTGAAGAAATCAATATTGGATATTGGAACTTTCTTAGACTGTGTCGGAATATTTTGAAAATTTTTGTTTAGTTTTTACATATTTTGTTTTGTTACTTCATTTTCTGTCTTTTCTTTCTATTTTATTTTTAGTTTAGAAATAGTTGCAGAAGTCAGAATTCTTCAAGAATATTTTATTCATTGATTCTTTTTCAAAATTCTTAAAATTGTATAATTGAGGACGATTCAGTAGATTCCAAGAAACGGGTCAAGAGAACCTAAATGGAGTTGAAAAGACAAAAACAAAAACAAAAAAAAAGAAAAAGAAAGAAGGAAAGAAAGAAAGAAAAAAGAAAAAGCTAGTGTTTGGTTCCATATTTTGTAAAACAGACGTCCATATTGAGTGGATACCAGGTGAAATAACACGTGTAATTGTCTAAAACACATCTGCTCTCCGTCTTGAAATCTATTTAAATAAAGGCTTATTTTTTTTATTTTTTGACTTTTCACACACATACACACGCAAATACACACACACACACAGAACAACAAACAGACAGACAACGATTCAAATGCATGCACACACATAAAGAGAGAGGGAGGTAGAGAAAAAGACGCACACATACGCACACAGACATACATAGGCACAAGCGAAGACACACTCAAACGTACATGCATATATGATATTATTTATTTTGTTTTTGATTCAGAGGTTTCTCCAGATACTCGCAGATAATTCATAGAGCTCAGCCAATACTGTCCTCACTGAACTGCCGACATTAGATGTCATATCATACAGTGGCTTATAAATAACCTAGGCTAGAGAGTACACAGGCACCGAACTAACATTTAATGTTTTATATGTATATATATGTCGATTATTACTACCGCTTCTTTACGGCTCGATTTCAGACACGTCCGATGGAAACTTTGTCTTTCATACTTCCGGGGGTCAATAAAAAACCCCAATAAAACGCTTGCGTAATTTAACGATTATACAGCAACACAAATAATGCGTGATCTTGTGAACTCTGCAATAAACGATCGACAGTGATGCATTGGCAGAATCGTTAGAGTGTCGGGAAAATATCCGGTATTTCTTCCGGGTTTTCACATTCTGAGTTCAAATCACGCCGAGGTCAACTTTGTCTTTTATCCCTTCGGAGTCGAGAAAATGATGCAAGAATGCACCAGTCGAGTACTAGGGACGAAGTAAGAAATTTATTAGCGTGCCGGACAAAATGTAGAGCGGTATCTCTTCCAGCTTTTTAAGTTCTGAGTTCGAATTTCGCCGACATCGACTTTGCTTTTTATCTTTTGCAGTCGATTAAGTAAAGTACCAGTTGAGTACTGGCTTCAATGTAATCGACTAATTACTAACCTGTCTCATTTTAAAATGCTGGCCTTGTGCCGGAATTTGAAACAATTAAAAGGCGGCGAGCTGGCAGAATCGTTAGCACGCCGGGCAAAATGCTTCGCGGCATTCCGTCTTTCTTTACGTTCCGGGTTCAAATTCTGCCGGGGTCGACTTTGCATTTCATCATATCAGAGTCGATAAAATAAGTACCAGTTATGCACTGGGGTCGATGTAACTGACTTATACATCCCCTAAAATTACTGGTCCTGTGCCAAAATTTGAAGCTCGAGTGGGCCATGTCTGATTGATGATTTGAATGATTGATGATTTGAATGATTGATGATTTGAATAATTTCACCATGTGGTGCTATTAAGTTAGACATGACCTGGGCCAATACTGGCCGAAACCTATCAAAGTATCAAAGTATATATATATATATATATATATATATATATATATATATATATATATATATATACAGCCTGCCTATCTATCTATCTATCTATCTATCTATCTATCTATCTATCTATCTATCTATCTATCTATCTATCTATCTATCTATCTATCTATCTATCTACGTACGTGTGTGTGTGTGTATGTGTGTGTGTGTGTGTGTGTGTGTTTGTGTTCTCTTTTCTTATTTGGCAAAGACCAGCCAAGAAGAGCTGAAGCGTTGTCGCCTGGCAACATCAGAATAGTGACAGACTAAATATCTTACGGTAATTATCTCCCTTTGCTTTCTGAATTCCACTTAATTCTTTTTTTTTTTAACCCAAGGTAGATAAAATAACTAACAGTCAAGTACTGGGGTCGATATAAGCAGGCCTATCTCTATATAACTTATATGTAACCTTGTGCCTGCTTTACAATCGACATCCTTATTATTATAATTGTTCCTGTCATTCTTTTTATTCTTGTTTTTGTGTCGTGCTTGTACATCTTTGTCACAATATAAGCACCAAAAATAATAACAACAAAACAAACAGTACCTCTATCTAAAAGGCAGGTGGATATTCTACGTTGCCCAGTATTAGAAGCTGTTTCTTTTATCCTTTTCTCTATAATTGAATCCAGTCGTTGTTTAAGTATCTTATCATATACCATGTGTACTCTCGAACTAGAGTGTAGAAAAACATTTCCAATGCTAGGAAAACAAAATATAAGATTGCGTTACGTAGTAAGAAAAAAAACAACACACACACACACGCATGCACACATACAAGAAAAGACAATACAAAACAAAATTATACGTATCAGTTTAAGCTGTCCGCTCTCTGTTTGCTCTCCAATTAATGCCACTGTCCATGTTATCCTTCTCGTTGAACCTCTTGGTCAGCTATAGTCATCGTGATGAATAGAAAGTAAATGAGTTAAACCTCGTTCAAATAAACTGCCATTCCAGAACAGCAGTAAAAAAGATTAAAACAAAAATAAGCTGTAGATTTTTTAGAGCCCACACAGGCCTCTTAAAATATCTTACTCTTGGGAATAACGAAATCCACGAGATAACTCATAAAACTGGGAAAGATGACGAATTTAGTTGTGTGCTTTCGAATTGTCGGTTATATTAGCTGAGTGAAAATTGTAAATGGCGGCTGGGGGCTCAAAACGAGGTCACTGAATCTTAAAATGATTGTAAATTTCAAAATTCAGGAAGTCTTAATTGTTAGTGCTAAATTTTAAACTATATCAGAGAAATTAAGAAAATATCGACGGTGAGTTAGTTGCTACTAAACGACCCAGCTGTCTAAAATGATGGATTTTAAATACTCTCAGCGACTGGTAGTATTGTAATAAGTAATAACGGTAAATTTTGAATGACATCCATCATTTGTTAAGAGTGTGGCTGCGAATATTAAAATGGTTCCAACTAGTCTTGGACGTCTTTACTTTGGTTTTACTAATGACAACAATTCTAGGTTAGTCGAATTGTGTTCAATAAATATGCCTATAGCGAAATCGTTGGAATAATTCCAAATTTATAAGATTGATGTTTTTTTTTCATTACTGTTTTTTTTTTTTATATATATACTTTACGATTCTTAGACTACCAAGATTTAAGAATCATAAAATAGGTTGGCAAAGACCATAAACTAAGTTGATTGGTTGAATCAGTGGACAATTCTTACTTCTTCACGTTCTGACACAAGGAAATTATCTTTACGGTTCCACTTTTATTTTCACCTTTAGTACAGTTAAAGAAAACACAGGAAGAAATTAACAGATATTACTGACAGGAATCTTTCACAGACTCAGAAATTTGGCGAATTGACTGTAGTAATAGTAGTAGTAGCAGCTACAAATCTTGTCACAAGACCAGCAGTTTTAGGAGCAGGGGGTGGGGAAGGAGGAGGGGAAGGAGGTGGAGGGGAAGAAGGAGGAGAGGAAGGAAGAAGAAGAAGAGGTTAGTTAGTTACATCGACCCAGAGTACTTGACAAGTACTTTATTTTACCGACCCTGGTAGTATGAAAGGCAAAGTTGACCTCAACGGGATTAAAAAAAAACACATTGAGCGACATAACTTTCTGATAAAGAATAAGGCCACTAATTTTGAACAGGGAAGGGTGTATACCAGCGGTTCGCAACCGGGGTCCAGATAAGGTTTTGCTGTTAAAATTAATCTGCAGTAACTTGGTAATACTTATGCCATACACAAAATATTTTAACTGTATTTTTAATACAATTCCTAATAATATTTGATTATCAAAATGTATTTTGATTTTTTAAACATCGGATGGACAGGAGGGAAGGTCCATTATATTGAAAGACTTCAGACAAAAATCATGCCTCCTCTTTGATATGACTGTCCCAATCGACGTAAATGAATCCGGCGTGCTAACGTTTCTGCCAGCTCGCCGCCTTATCCCTGAAACATAATAAAACAAAACTATATTGATAAGGTTTTGTATAACGACTTTTGATGATAGAGGAGAATTAATCTCGAAGAAGAGGACGACGGTCATCAAACTTACTACTGCTAGCCTGTACAATGTTTAGATTGAACCCTGCTCGCAAAATAAGGATTTAGATTTACTGCTTCAGTTATTATCGATGTGCAGTTTTTAATTTTAGAATTAAGCTGGAAAATCTGTCTTCATACCAAACATATCCTGTCTCTGACCCACACGAACGATGTTTCCTCTCTCTTTTTCTTTTTCTATCGATACTAGAATTCTTCCTAATTTTGGGCTCAAGGTCAGCAGTTTTGAGGGGAGGGGCTAGTCGATTGCATCGGCTCCAGTACTCAACTGGTAGTGGAGGCGCAATGGCCCAGTGGTTAGGGTAGCGGACTCGCGGTTTCGATTCCCAGACCGGGCGTTGTGAGTGTTTATTGAGCGAAAACACCTAAAGCTGCACGAGACTCCGGCAGGGGATGGTGGCGAACCCTGCTGTACTCTTTCACCACAACTTTCTCTCACTCTTTCTTCCTGTTTCTGTTGTGCCTGTAATTCAAAGGGTCAGCCTTGTCACTCTGTGTCACGCTGGATCTCCCCGAGAACTATGTTAAGGGTACACGTGTCTGTGGAGTGCTCAGCCACTTGCACGTTAATTTCACGAGCAGGCTGTTCCGTTGATCGGATCAACTGGAACCCTCGTCGTCGTAAGCGACGGAGTGCCAACAAGTACTCAACTGATACTTATTTCATCGACCTCGAAACGATAGAAGACAAAGATGACCTAGGTGGCATTTGAACTCAGAACGTAAAACGACGCTAAACGTTTTGTCCGTCGTGCTATCGATACTGCCAGCTCGTCGTCCCATCGCTACTATAACGGCCTCAATTCTTCGAAACTGTCTGGATTTGTACCGCCTCTACTCAGACACCTTCGGCTCACTCGGCCTTCCATCTCTCGTCACCCATCTTGCGCCCGACCCCTTCTCGGTCTCATACCAACCACTAAGGCCTTACTTCTTAAGACATCTCTTCCCCACCCCCGCAACGCGTGGAATCTTCTCCTTACTCATGTCTACTTCTGATTTTCTTTGTTCACATCACGAAGATTTTTATATGAGAAATTTTTAATTTCTTACATAATCAATTTGCTTCGGAATCGGTGAGGTGGATGACGGGGCGGGGTGGAGTGAAGATATCAAACACTGTGAATAAGATATGAAATACAACCAGCAGCAGAAAATATACGTTCACACACACACACACACACAAACACACATTCTGGCATACATTATTCTAACAGCTTCCGGCACTTCAGAGATATTTTTCCTTAAGTTTTCTTTTGAAGAATTCTATAGTTTAGCATCGAATACCACAGCCGATAGTGATGTTTTTCTGAAAATGTGATTTGTTAATTAGTCACAGGAGGAAAGATATGTCATAGTTTATAAATTTGGTCTGCTGTGATTACCAATATTATTGGAAACATGCTCTGCTTGTAAAGATTTGGTATCAACGACGGAAGCAGTACTAGGTCAAAAAAGCGTTCTGTATATTTTACTTAACGTGGATATATTGGAGAAAGCTACCGACCTGCAGTATTTGCTCGAGAAAACATCTCGCGTAGATGTATAGCGTTAAAAAGTATAAAAGCATATCGATAACAGAAAAAGGCGTGCAGCAGCGGCGGTGGAATTTCGATTTCTGCTTTCTTGACCGTTTTCAGTGGCAAGTATCCATTAGCAACTGTATGCTAAGACAAATTTAGTTTGTACGATATTGAAAACATTGATTAGCAAATCACTGGTGTCTCAAATAGCTGACAGGATGTGTAAAAATTCGGTATTGATGACAGAAATAGTATTAGTTCAAAATAGCATACTGTAAACCTTACTTAACGTAGATATATTGTAGAAGCCGCTGCTTAGCGGTATTTTGTTCGTCTTTACGTTTTGCGTTCAAATTCTGCCGAGGCCAAATTTGAACTCAGAAAGGGTCGATAAAATAAGTATCGATTAAATACTGGTGTTAATGTAATCAACTTAGCCCTTTCTCCAAAATTGTTAGCCTTGTGCCAAAATTTGAAACCAAAAATTACTCGATCGAAATAAGGAGGAGAACTGGCAGAATTATTAGCATGCTGGCATTTCGTCCATCTTCACATCCTGAGTTCAAATTTTCTCGAGAGCCGATTTTACCTTTCATCTTTTCAGGGTCGATAAAATAAGTATTAGCTGAAAACTGGGGTCGATGTAGTCGATTAACCCAACCACCCCGAACTTGCTGGCCTTGTGTCAGAATTTGAAAGCAATAATTGCTCGATCTGGAGCCAAATTGGCTGTCCCACGCAGGTTTGTCAAATGTACCCATTCATAACCTTTTTGTGGTACTTAGTTCATCGTTGAGGTACGCTCGTCCAATAATTAAGGGCTTGCATGGGAGGTAATCCAGAAGTGCGTATATCCCAAGGAGTTCACTAGGTTGTTGTTCTCTCTGTTACCATCATTTACAAGTGTGCGACAAAGGGACATGTAAACGTATGTATGTTTGTTTGTATGCATGTATTTATGTAGGTATGCGTGCATGTGTATGTACATCTGTGTATGCATTATGTATGTAAGCATGCGTGTATATACATACATATATATATATATATATATATATATATATATATATATATATATATATATATATAAGTTTGAAAAAGAACACAGTAGTTGAGATATACGGAAAAAAAGTCAAGGTAGAAAATGCCAAAATAATAAAAAAAACATTTCAGTACCGGTTTCAGTCATTGAGACTTTTTCAACTGTAAGAATAGAAAACAATTAGATTTTGGAAAAATTAAAAGAAAAGTTTTTTAAAAGAATATTCGCATAATATTCAAATTACAAGGGGCATTTTCCTTGTTTCTGCCTGTCTCTGTCTCTCTTTTTTACTCTTGTGGGTTCGAGGTCGTTGTGAATTCTTGGCAGAGAAGAAGAAGAAGGAGGAGGAGGAGGAGGAGGAGGAGGAGGAGGAGGAGAAGAAGAAGAAGAAGAAGAATACGGGAGTGCCATAATAGTAGTTGGATGTTAAATGGTCAAGTGCCCTGAAAGTGACTTGTTGTGGATGGTAGTATGTGGATGTATGTTTGTATATATGTATCTATGTATGTATGTATATATATATATATATATATATATATATATATATAATGTGTCTGAATCTACGTGTATGATATATTGTATGCAAGAACATACACAAGGAGGTAATCATATATAGAGGCATGTTTAGTGGCATGTTTGTACACGTGTGTATATACGTAAAAATTAAAGTACGCATGGAAGCATGTTTATATATATATATATATATACACACACACGCATACATACATACATACATACATATATATATATATATATATATATATATATATATATATATATACACGTGCATACACGCACTCCCCCCACATACACACATATGCATCCATACATCCATAAACGTATGGATGAGTGCATATGTGTGGGTAAGCATGTACATAGATATGTAAACCTGAATATATATACATCTATATATTCACATATATGTACAAGTATGTACATGCAGACGTGAGTATGTGTACATAAATGTATCTGTACATTTACGTTGTTACGTAAACTTGAATATATTCTTGTTGGTGTATATTTATATATTTATGCATTTATAAATATAATATAATATAATATGATAAAATACACACACGCACATACATATTTACACACAAATATGTATGTATACATGTATCTGTACAACCATCTAGTTATGTACACATGAATATATGCATGTAGTCATGTTGGTATATAAGTTATTTTTATTCGCATATTTTTTCTGGTCTGTTTTCATCATTATGTGTTTTCTTAGTTATGTGTATGAACGTGTGCAGATTTCTTCACATAAGCTTACGCATGTATCTATAGATTAAGAGATTTGCGTATGTGTGTAAAAGTATGTATGCATTTGTGTATATATATATGTACGTTTGTGTGTGCATGTGTAGTATGGATGTATAGATATATAAATTAACATATTTATGAATGGATATGCTTGTATGTACGTATGTATGGATATATATACATTCGTACACACACATGCACACATGTATGTAATCGTTTATGTTAAACATATATTAATGACTATAAATGTATATATTTAGTTTAAAAAACATAAAGACGTTATACATATGTACAATATATATATGTATATATACATATGTATAATATATATATATATATATATATATATATATATATATATATATATATATATATATATATATATATATATATATATATATATATATATTCACACATGTACACACGTATATGTATGTGTACATATACATTGACAAGCTCGCACATTCGCATACGCATACACACTAACAGACATACATATACTCACATCTGTGTACATATATATAACGACATATAATAGCGAAGTGTGAGTTATAGCATTAAAACATATTTGCCTATTAAAAAGCCATTTACAAAATAGACTACATACTGTGTCTTTCTGAGAACATCTTTATAAACTAGTTCACATATGTAAAATCAACATTATCTCCCTGTATTTTATATCCATTAAATCAACTGTTCATAGGATATGGCGATTCGCCACAAGATATTCATACCTATATTGCTTCTTCCTCAAAGACTGGGTATATCGCTATTTTAGTTTTTTCTTCTAAATATCCTTTTTATATGGATTATGTTTCGTTTAAAATATTGATTTTTTTTCTAACACACAGGACAAGAACTTTATTGGAGGGAGGAGAATATGATTGTTTGATGTTCATGCCTTTCTCAAGAACATTAACTGCGTAAGTGAATTGAATTGCTTTTTAATGGGGAATCGAAACCGGTTCATGAAGACTACTCCCTTACAACTTACTTCTTCATTTATGATGCTTCATAACATTATTAGATTTGTTTTGTTTTTGCCCAATTAGTGTGAATGGATCCGTTTTTGGTGTATACCATTTGTTATTTATTTATTTTTTTAGTGCGAGAAGAATATAGTTTGGCGAAGATTCCAAGTTTTTTTTTTGTTATTGCAAACGAAGGTTGCCTGATATATTTACTTAGAAAACATGGTTTTACCAAATTGGAATTTACAACCTTAAGATGGTCGCTGAAGGGGAAAAGACATCACATCAAGAAGTACAATACAGTTAAAAAGATAAGAAAAAAAAATTCATATATATATATGTACGTATGCATGCATCTATGTATGTGTGTATGTAAAATGAAAACCCCACTAAGCCTGCTTAGTGAGGAGGGTGAGTGGACAACCTACAGGACGAAAAATGAAGCGTATCTATGGTGGCAGAAATCGTAAAAGTCGACGGCCATGCAATACTGTGTGCACAGTCTTGGTCCAGCTATTTCTCATGGACAGCGGTAGTTCCTGTAGCATTCACCAACAAACCGGTGACTTTGGTGCAGAAATTACCGTGGCTGTGCAGGGGATTGAAACGTTTTCAACATAAAAGGGTCAGTCTGCAGATAACCATGAAAATGAGAATGTAGGCATGGTGTGCCACATTACTGGGAGTGAGCAACCGCTAATCCTTGTTAGAACATGACTCTAGGGGAGGAAAAACCCGGATATAAAATTCTGCGACACAACGACAGCCAGTGATGTTGACTAGATCTTCTTTCGTACATAGTCTGCCATCGTCCTTCAGAGAACAGGATTGGTTGTGTGCAAGGCCTCTCCTCACTTTAAAAAGCATCACGCACAGACATAGCTTGAACTACTGGCATCATTATCTTATTCTCGAGAACGCATATACATACATACGTACATATATATATATATATATATATATATATATATATATATATATATATATATATATATATAGCGAGAATTCACAAAAAACAACAGACGAAGACAGGTGGTGTTGAAAACAAGTAGATGTATTAGTATAACGCTCGGGAATTGAGAAAATCTTTAACGTTTCGAGCCTACGCTCTTCTACAGAAAGGAACACGGCAAGAAACTGGGAGAGAAAGAAGGAGAGAAAAAAGTCTGTGTAGTGGTCAGCGATACGAGAGTATTGTAGTTCGCTTGAAGCATTGTGTATTGTTTGTAAAGAATAAAATGTTTTGAATGGTACAACAATGCACTATAATACAAAAAATGGACTATATACCTGTTGTAATTTAGTTATCCATAGTCCGATGATATTTCGGAATAAAATTCCTTCTTCAGATATTCTTAGATGGAGTCTCTGCTATAGTTGGAAGCTTCCGAAAAAAGAAAAGCCGTTGGAAAACCGATTATAGCAGCGACTCCATCTAAGAATATCTGAAGAAGGAATTGTATTCCGAAAATATCATCGAACTACGGATAACTAAATTACAACAGGTATATAGTCCATTTTTTGTATTATAGTGAATTGTTGTACCATTCAAAACTTATTATTCTTTATATATATACCATATGTTACATATTTATTATATCATACCTTGATACTGTGCGGATTAAGATCGTTGACAGGCCGCTGGTATTTATAGAGTATTAAACACTTTCGATATGCAAATTAGCGACTCCTTCATAGAGTAACTGCTGCATTTGTTGAGTATATAAACAATTTTGCTACTTACTTTTTGGGAGCTTGTCAGAATGTTGTGGATGCCTCTGATGAGAAACCAATAAGGTTCGAAAATCGATTAAGGTTGTTCATCATTTTTTTTCAGTCTACGGAGAAAAGGTTATAATTTGTCTTGTTTATAATTATACCATATGTTATATATATATATATATATATATATATATGTGTGTAACATATCAACTTTTCAGAATGAGATAAAAATCCAAGGTTGAGAAAGATTTTAGAACATTTATAAATAGGTCTTACAGCTGTTTCCGGGATATTTTATATATCCCTTCATCGGAGATTATGTGAGAAAATGGTTAAGCAATAGTTATTCTAGATAAGATACGAAATAGAGAGTGAAGTGGAGGAATGAAAATAGACGTGAGATATGCAGGGATATTGTATCTGTAGATCCATTATTTAGGCAGAATGGTGTACATATAAGATTCCAATACCTTGTGAGTAAAATGGAATAGTATCTAAAATTGGTCATTCAAATGACAAATTTGGTGCACTTCAACCTCCATTGCATGACCCAGGTCCGTCATGAACCCTAGGACTAAGGTGTTTAACCCGGTCTCCATAGAGTATGAATGACGCGATTACAAAACATTTCCCACTCCCAACGGGTCACCAGTCCTTGTTCAAGAATACAACGCGCCGCCCGGTCCTCCTCTCATTCCTCCTCCTCCAATTCCTCCTCCTCTCATTCCTCCTCCTCTCATTCCTCCTCCTCCCATTTCTCCACCACCACCAGACCACCACCACCACCATCACCACCACAACCACCACCACCACTATTTCCAACCCCACTACAGACAACACACAGAAAGCATTACAAACGCATCCCTTACACACAACTTCACAAACTCAGACTACCAAAAGCGGTAGACATGTGTATTGGCCCCAAAATTTAACAAACATTTATTACATTTGAACTGTGATATTGTTTCTATAATTTGACATTTTATGATGGATACATTTGCTATTTTCATTATTGCGTAACGTTAATTCTGCCAAGGGTGTGTGTAGTAGTTTGTGGTTCGTAGCTAAAATAGTTGAATGATATATCTTGCAGAAAGTATTATAAAGTAATCTCCCTTTAATAAGCTTCTCGAAACATCTACGTCATGAGAAGTAATTCTTAATTATTCAAGAAGCTTCGCGTTTCTCTAGGAAGTTTCTAGAATGTCTAGCGTTCCATTAATAAAAACAGCTTGCTTGCCCTGCTCCTTTCTTCTTAGTCGGCTAGACTCTGAGGCATTCACGTCATTGCTATACCTGTCTATTTCTCTATGCCACATGACTGAAAACCACCACTTAGCTGTTATTTCTACATTTCTTATCACTGGACTTTCTTGTATAGATTACTTCTTTCAACTAAATTCTACATTTTGATTATATTTCATCGACAAATAACTGAATAAAATATATTTTTATGTAGGCGTAGGAGTGGCTGTGTGGTAAGTAGCTTGCTTACCAACCACATGGTTCCGAGTTCAGTCCTACTGCGTGGCACCTTGGGCAAGTGTCTTCTACTATAGCCTCGGGCCGACCAAAGCCTTGTGAGTGGATTTGGTACACGGAAACTGAAAAAAGCCCGTCGTATATATGTATATATATATATATTTGTGTGTGTGTATGTCTGTGTGTCTGTGTTTGTCCCCCCAACATCGCTTGACAACAGATGCTGGTGTGTTTACATCCCCGTAACTTAGCGGTTCGGTAAAAGAGACCGATAGAATAAGTACTATTCTTACAAAGAATAAGTCCTGGGGTCGATTTGCCCGACAAAAGGCGGTGTTCCAGTATGGCCGCAGTCAAATGACTGAAACAAGTAAAAGAGTAGAAGAGAGTAAAGAGATATATATATATATATATATATATATATATATATATATATATATAGAGAGAGAGAGAGAGAGAGAGAGTAAATATACAGGTCTTAAATTTCTTTGTAAGAATTCTTCTAATAATTTACACGCAGCCATTTCAATATTTGATACTGGACTATATTCCTCACAACATAAGTATATATATATATATATATATATATATATATATATATATATATATATATATAAACAATATATGAGTATATGCACATATATGTACATGTATGTATATACGTTCATCCACATGTACATATAGATACATAACTGGGTACATGACGTGGCAAAGGAACAAGGACAAAAATGGTAAACAAGGTGCAACAAACAAGCAGGCCACATTGAAACATCCCCTTCATCAGCTGCCACCATTAAAACTCCGGCGTTTCGAAGAATTAAGGCAGTACGCATCGTTAAAATGGTTCTTCCCACGAAAATCAGATAACTCGATATAGAGAGTGCAATAAAGTATTGAGTTCAGATACTGAAAAGTTCAATTAAGGCCGATTGTTGTCACTTTTATTTTTACGATTCGTCAGACCGTGATAAAAAAAAATTTGCAGATATTTAATGTCCCTGTAAATAATAGTTTTCTTTTGTTTTGGAGTGTAGGAGAGGACTATTAGTCGATCTGATTGGTTTGTTGGAGTGTGTTAGTGCTTGATCTTGAAAGTTAGCTGGTTGAATCGAATGGTTTTGTGAAGATGGTGAGATGTTTGTTTGGTGAATGCTGTAACCTCGGTTTCGCTCTCGGGCTACGCATCCTATTTGCCAGAGGCCGGAGAGAGAGAGAGAGAGAGAGAGAGAGAGAGAGAGAGAGAGAGAGAGAGAGAGAGAGAGAGAGAGAAGAGAGAGAGAGAGAGAGAGAGAGAGAAAGAGAGAGAGAGAGAGAGAGAGAGAGACATAGAGATAGAGAGAAAGAGAGAGAGAGAAAGAAAGAGAGAGAGAGCAGGCCCTTGGCACATAATGTAGTCGGTTGAGCGATGTAAGTACGACACAGAATCTCTTTTATGTAATGTCTCCACCAAGTTAAGGACCACACAACACACACTAAGGTAGTGAGTGCTTCGAAACCTCTCGCGTTGCTTGTCACTGTCAGAGCGTGACAAAATACACAAGTCCAGCACTGGGTTCTTTCATTCATTCGTTCTTTCTTTCTATCTTTTGTTCCTTCTTTCTTTCTTTCTTTCTTTCTTCTCTTTGTTTCCTTTGTTTTCTTTCCTCCTTTCTTTCTTCCATCCTTTCTTCCGTTTTTTCTTTCTTTATTTTCTTTCTTCCTTTCTTTTTTCTTTCTTCCTTTTTTCCTTCTTTCCTTCTTCCCTTCCTTTCTTTTCTTTCTTTCTTTCTTTTTTATTTCCTTTCTTTCTTTCTTTCTTTCTTTCTTTCTTTCTTTCTTTCTTTCTTTCTTTCTTTCTTTCTTTCTTTCTTTCTTTCTTTCTTTCTTACTTTCTTCTTTTCTTTCTCCCTTCGTTCGTTCGTTCCTTCCTTCGTTTCGTCGTTCGTTCGTTCGTTCCTCCCTCCCTCCCTCCCTTCCTTCCTTCCTTCCTTCCTTTCCTTTCTTTCTTCGTTCGTTCGTTCGTTCGTTCCTTTTTTCGTTCTGTCGTTCGTTCGTTCGTTCCTTCTATCCTTCCTTCCTTCCTTCCTTCCTTCCTTCCTTTACTCGATGGCAGCCAGCGATGTTCGCCTGTTCTCCCTTTTGTTTATCCGGGGGAGGGGTCTGTTGTCAGAGAATGGCATTGGTTGCATGCAAGGCCTCTCCTCACTTTTCAAAGACAAAAGCAGCTTGCAACAGGCATCGCAATGAAAGAGAACGAGCAGCGGCCATCATGCACGTATGTATCTGGTTCTCTTAATCCGAATATTGATTCCAAATTTTGGCACTAAACACAATATCCCATCCAATAATTAAAGTAATTTAAAAAAATCAAAATATAACAACTAGACCACCATCATCATCATCATCATCATCATTATCATCATCATAATCATCGTCGTCGTCGTCGTCGTCATCATCATCATCATCATCAGTAACATCATCACCATCGTCATCAACATTATCCTCCTCCTCGTTTTCGTCGTCACCATCACCATCATCATCACCATCATCATCATCATCATCGTCGTCGTCGTCGTTGTCGTCAACATCATCATCATCATCAGTAACATCACCATCATCATCAACACTATCACCATCCTCCTCCTCCTCCTCCTCTTCTTCGTCGTCATCATCATCATCATCATCGTTCTCCTCAAGCCAATGCCCTAGTACCCCGCCCCCACCTCAATTATTCCACCTCCCTCCAGTAAGTTAGACTGCATTATTGAAACTACTTCAAGAACCCAAATATTGATTTTTCCCCCCTCTAATCTTTAAGTTTTCCTTCCCCTGCCCATCTCTTTTTCTCACTTTCCCAACCACATATCTATCTATCTATCTATCTATCTATCTATCTATCTATCTAGAGCGAGAACGCAGGGTGGACTTCAGTGCCTACCTGCACAGCCTGCCACGACTCTCGGCAAGAGAGGCGGAGTGCTGCGAAGGTGCCATCACGGCGGCGGAAGTGAGGGACGCGATGGCGGGATGCTCGAGGGACAAATCTCCGGGTTTGGATGGTCTGCCCTACGAGCTTTACAACTGTAAGCCAGACTTGTTTGGAGACGTCTTGGCGGCCGTGTACTGCAACTGGCAGCAAAACGGGAGCATTCCCGGTTTTGTGAGTCGAGGAGCCGTAACACTGCTGAAGAAAGATCCAAACAAGGGGGACGTCATAGATAACTTTAGGCCCATCACTCTGCTCAATGCAGACTTGAAAATTTTGGCCAAGGTGTTAGCCAAGCGGTTGGCGCTTGTCATCGAGAAACTGATCGGCAAGGCGCAAACGTGCGCGGTGCCGGGCAGGAGCATCCATGACAACCTCCATCTGATGCGCTACATCATAGAGAGGGTAGTTAAGGAACCTGGCATGGGTGGGGCCCTGATCAATTTAGATCAATCGAAAGCTTTCGATAGGGTAGACCATCAATACTTGGAGGCTGTCCTCATAGCAGCCGGCTTCGGTCCCATTTTCCGCGGCTGGATTGCTGCCTTGTACAGAGGCATCCGTTCGGTAGTTCGCGTCAATGGGCATCTATCAAGACCCTTCGACATTGCACGTTCGGTCCGTCAGGGATGCCCCCTCTCGTCGCTTCTGTACGTGTTGACTCTCGAGCCACTACTGCGGAAGCTGGCGACGCTGAGGGGCATCCCGCGAGAGTTGGGATGCGGGACGAGCGTGTCGTCATACGCGGACGACGTCACCGTCATAGTGTCTAGCCAAAAGCACATCGAGCTTGTCGGCGAGACACTGAGAGAATACGAAGCGGTAACGGGAGCGAAAATCAACCGGGATAAGTCAGTGGGCTTGCGGCTCGGCACCTGGAGAAGCAACCCCATGCCGTCAAGTAGCGCCTCCGTCGTGGGACGTTGGACTGACGGTCCGGTTGAGATGCTCGGGGTCTGGTTTGGTCCAGACCTCCAAACGGAGAAGAACTGGGACGAGATAACGAGAAGGGTGGCCACTCTAGCCCGGCAATGGGCCGAGAGGAAGCTTTCCCTGAAAGGTCGGGCGGAGGTGGCGAACACGTACATCGCGTCCGTCATCTACTACCGCCTGACCGTCGTTCCTTGTCCCGACCCTACCATCACCAAACTGGAGCGCATCCTCTTCCGCTTCTTGTGGAAAGGAAGCGTTCCGATGGTTAGGCGATCCGTTTGCTGCCAACACCCGTTAAAAGGAGGACTGGGCATGCCGTGGTTGATGATGCGCAGACACGCGCTGAGACTGCGACATCTCCGGCTCTACGTAGACAGCGGTGAACAGGTGTGGTCGCCGTTTGTGCGGCGCGCTTTCCCGCAGCTCGTCTCCATGACCGAACTGCAGTCATGGATCAAGAAGAGGCCGAGGAAGGGCGAATGGCACCGCGAGTGTCGCGCTGCTCTTCGGCAACTCCAACAACCCGGGTCAACCTTGAGCGACTGCATCACAACTAACGCATTCTATAGTGGATTAGTGGAGGGAAGGTACGACGACGATCTCGGGGCGAACCTGGGCGTCGACGAGGAATACCTGACCCGCCTGTTTAAGACGACCTTCGGGCCGGGACCTATGGACAACTTCCAGAGATCCCTGGCCTGGCAGTGCTATCGAGAAGCACTACCCGTTCGGGATAAGCTCTACAGGCATGGCTCGAGAAACACGGGGCCGACCTGTCCGAGATGCCGGCAGAGCGACGAAACCGTTCTGCACGCACTCGTACAGTGTCCCACCATTTCCGAGCTGTGGGCTTACGTCGAACAACTGCTATCGCGTGTGGGACGAGTCGGTCTATCAGCCGAGTCTATCGTGAATATTGTCGCGCCTCCTTCCTTTAAACGGGAAGGAAGAGCTATTTTCATCGTACTTGTGGCTATGGCGAAAGAATGTGTATGGTGGACGCGTCTGAAAGGTCTAGAGACAAAGACTTTCCTCTCTGGGCAATCTCTCATCAACTTCTTCAAGTATCACCTGAAGAGGAAGTTGAGAGTAGAAAGGGAAGTCTTGTCTAGTGAATGCTTCAAAAAAAGATGGGTGAATGTAGCAAGGATGGCACGTGTGAACGACGGAGCCATCTTGAGCATAACCCTATGAACAAGAAAAAAAAATAAAACAAAAAGGCAAAAGAGAGTCACTTACTGTTATAGTTTCTTCAATGAGAATATTGACCAAGGTTACCGTGGTCTTTTCCGTAGGCTTTTCCTTCCACGGCTAAACCTAAACTGTCCTCCCCTCTTTTTACACGAGAACATTACTGTGATACACGATCCCTATTGATCGGCCTTTCCTTTTCTTTTTTTTTCGATCCCTTTTGATCGAACTGCCCCTTTTTCCCTTCCTACGATCCCTTTTGATCGACACCACCAATTTTTTTTTTTTTTTCCTTCCTTCCCCCTCCCAAAAAGAAAAGCTCTACATTGTATTTGTCCCATCTTCGTTGAGCCCTGTGTGGCTAATAAAAGAAATGTATCTATCTATCTATCTATCTGTCTGTCTGTCTGTCTGTCTGTCTATCTGTCTGTCTGTCTGTCTGTCTGTCTGTCTGTCTACCTATTTTATTTGTTTCTTGCTTTCATTTCTATCTATCTATCTATGTCTGTCTGCCTGTCTGTCTGTCTAACAATTTACACACACACACACACACACACACGGACACAATAACACACGACTACACACACACACATTCATACGGTCACACGCACTCACGCATACATACATGCATACCTTTACCTGTCTACCTCATCCTCCGCCTCACACTCCGCTGTTCTCTTTCTCTCTTTTCTTTTCCAGTCCTTTTTTCTCTCTCTCTTTATCTTGTCTTGAAGATTGTAATCACATCGATCATGTTTGCAAAGACATTCTATGTATGATGTGGGTACAAATGAGAGAGAGAGGGGGGAGGCAAAGAGAGAGAGAAAGGGAGAGAGAGGTAGAGAGAGAGAGAAAGGGAGAGAGAGAGGTAGAGAGAGAGAGAGAGAGAGAGAGGTAGAGAGAGAGAGAGAGGTAGAGGTAGAGAGAGAGAGAGATGTAGAGAGAGAGAGAGAGAGAGGTAGAGAGAGAGAGAGAGAGAGAGAGAGAGAGGGATAACATCCCACATATTTCGGCCATGCCCGCTAAATGTATATGGAATATTGTCTATAAAACATACTCAAGAGTGATATACGCGCACACACACACACACACACACACACGCGCACGCATGCACGAACACACACACATGAACACAAATATGTATATATGTGTGTGTGTGTATAGAGAGAGAGATTTTTATGCATATAAATATATATATATACATATACGTATATAGCCTGTATGGTCTGGCTAACTCAAAATGGTTTTTTTGTATTCTTCCTTTCTTCTTGGAGAGTTTAAATGTAGTTATAAAAATATGTCCTTCTGTTGAAATGAAATTTCTGTAAATTTCTATATCTTTGTGCAGCTGAGGATTGCTCTGCATTTTACATTTGATGTAATGTTCACAATGCTTAAATAAATGGAGTCGCATGAAACGATCGTATTGCATTAACTTTGGATATCCTTGTTGCTATTTTGGTTATATATATATATATATATATATATATATATATATATATATATATATATATATATATATATAACCAAAATAAGCAACATATATATATGTTTATATATATATATATATATATATATATATATATATATATATATATATATATATATATATATATCAGTAAAGAAGTAAAGATAGACGATAAATGAATAAATGATTATCTTCTTAACTTCATTAGCTTACGGCTGTTTCGCTACAAGATGCAGAAGCTGCTAGTTTCATGCCTGAGTAACACCTTACAGCTCCATCCGAGCCTCAGGTTTTAATGAAGCTGTAAGCTGTAAGTTGTTACTCAGGCATTCAACTATGAGCAGAGCACATTGTATAGCGGAAACAGCCGTATATATATATATATATATATATATATATATATATATATATATATATATATATATATATATATATAAGTTCAAAGAAACAATAACAAAAAAAACAACAAAGTGAGGACGTGATATTTATATATATATATATATATATATATATATATATATATATAATATATTGTGGTGGTTTTAATGTAGGTAAAGGTGGTAGCGTTATAGATAGATAGATAGATAGGTAGGTAGGCAGGCAGGCAGGTAGGTAGGTAGGTAGGTAGGTAGGTAGGTAGGTAGGTACATAAATAGATAGATATGTAGAGAGAGAGGGAGAAAGGGAAAGACAGAGATAGGGAGAGAGGAAGAGAGGGAAAAACAGAGATTGATTGAGAGAGAGGAAAAGATAGATAGAGGGACAGAAAGAGAGAGAGAAAGGGAGAGTGAGAGAGAAAACAGTGGCAGGTTGAAAAATGGATTGATAAGGAGAAGGATCAGAAGCTAGAGAGAATGATAGAAACATTGACCTATAGATCGATAGATGTATAGAGAGGTCGACAGATAGATATAGATACACAGACAGGCAGACTGACCGACAAGCAGATAGATAGATAGATAGATAGATAGATAGATAGCTAAATAGAAAAATAGATACATAGTTGGATGAATTCAAAAGGTAGATCGATAGCGAAATATATTTCTTTATTGCCCACAGGGGGCTAAACACAGAAGGGACAAACAAGGACAGACAAACAGATTAAGTTGATTACATCG
>NC_142938.1:74186734-74196734 GCF_046866305.1 Octopus bimaculoides | reverse complement strand
CAAATCGAAACTGTTCTGATGGTTAGCAATTCAGTGTGCACTTTAGTCGGACGAAAACTGGCAGTAACTTCAGCAGAACGTTCATTAAAGTTAGCTATTCTTACTAAAAACGTTTTGCTTGCTCTTTCAATCAATTTATTTCAAAAAGATTTTCTTAAATCATTAATATACTCTCATCCTCTATCTGTCATTGTACTGCACCAAACAATTATCCAAAAACTGTAATTGCCTTTCAAAAGCTTTAGATTATTGCACTAATGATAACTGTTTTCAAGTCTGATAGCGGATCAAATAAAACATATTCATATCATACTTTTACTAGCGTATCCATTCTTTCAAAGAAGTATGAAAAATAAGTAAGCAGATTCATTAAATTTTTAAAAGAATCCAATCCACTCATGCTTAAAATAAAGTTGTTTATCCTCGCATACGAGCCTTCATATATAAGCAAAGAACTCTTTTGCTTGAAATTGCGTTGTGGACCGCGCTTAAGTGGTAAAATCTTGTTTTCAACGCCCATACCTCAAATGAAAGAACTGAATTGTGGGTAAATGTTGAATACTTTTAAATAATCACTTGGCAATTTTTTGTGTCCTGATTTCTTTTCTCAGAGCAACAGGGACCTTCCCTATCATTTTTTCGACAGCATTCTTGTTTTTTTTTCGTCGAGTTTTCATTTATAATTTCAATTTACTTTATCGAGTTAACACACTTGCTCAATTTGGTTCTCTCACACATCTGTATAAATTTTACACTCGCTAAATTTCCTTTTACTTTTTCCTTTAAGAACTAGTTTTTTCTTCACAATTATTTATTTATTTATACATGAATATATATATATATATATATATATATATATATATATATATATATTCATAGATCTCTTCTTTTCTTCGTTTCCTGACGAATCCTTACCATTTTGCTATCCCTTCATTAATCATGTTCACAATAATTAGGTTAACCATTAAGACTCTTTTCCTTCAATCTCATCCAATCAAAACCTTTCTAAACATTAAATATATTCCCTATTGTCTTTGAAATATGATTCTTACGTTTCTTCTTCTTCTTCTTCTTCTTCTTCTTCTTCTTCTTCTTCTTCTTCTTCTTCTTCTTCTTCTTCTTCTTTGATTTATTGCATTAAAGTTCAGTCAAACAATTAGCGGATGAACTGCAAACACACTTAATGCATGTTTTTATCAACATAGCCATTCTTTCAAGCGCCCAGGTAAGAATACTGGAATCGAAAAATTCAGAGTAACTTGAAATTTCAACTTCCAATAATAATAATAATAATAATAATAATAATAATAATAATAATAATAATAATTATTATTATTATTATTATTGATGTTGTTATTATTTTGACGATCATGGTAATGTGTGTGTGTGTGTATGCATATACATATATGTGCACGTATATATACACATGTTTATATATATATATATATGTGTGTGTGTGTGTGTGTGTGTGTGTGTGTGTGTGTGTGTGTGTGTGTGTGTGTGTGTGTGTGTGTAATGTACTTCTTTATCTATTCATATCGATGTCTCTCGTTTAGGTCTATCTGACAAGTGTACGATATCTAATCTCATCCCTTCACTCTTACCTCATCCCATCGATCGCCTCACACTCTCCCTTCTGCACTCACACACTCTCTTTCCACGCCAATGTGAATACATGTCTGTGTGCGTCTAAGTGTCTCTGTGTGTGTGTGTGTGCGTTGGGGGTTTAGAAGATTCCTTCAGAAAAATCTCCTTCCTCTCCCTCACTAAAACTTAGAGTGTGGTTTATAATTTTCTTTATCCGACTCCCCTCCCCTCACACCCAACGCTGTCACCCTGTCTCCCCCATCCGTTGCCGTACATTGGCCTGGCCTTAATTTTATTGTTAATGACGTCACCGTCTTTATACTTTACTCACTCACTCACTCTTCTTCTTCTTCTTCTTCTTCTTCTTCTTCTTCTTCTTCTTCTTCTTCTTCTTCTTCTTCTTCTTCTTCTTCTTCTTCTTCTTCTTCTTCTTCTTCTTCTTCCTCCCGCTGCTCCTGTATCTCTCTTCACAGATGTACTAACTGATAATACCACCACCACCACCACCACCACCACCACACATGAATATATATACACGCGCTCGCACCCGCACACATATTTAGTGTAATAGTCTAACGAAGATCGATGAGTGTACAGCTTAATACAGGACACACACTCACACACATATCAATACGCACATGCGCACACTCATACACACAAAACATAAATATAGATATACACATACATACATTAATATGCACGCAAAACGTATACAATTACACACACATTCACACGTGCAAGTTTTTGCGCTTCCCCCGCTCCCACCGCCGCAAGGTGCAACAATATAGCCACTCGCACACGCATTAATGCATGCACACACTGAAACACACACACACACAAACACATATTCACATATAGAGTTCCTCCTTCCCCTCACACACGCACTCCACACAAACACACATAACAACCACAGTGAAACACACATGCACGCGCTTCTACACATATACACACATGCATACACACATGTGCATAAACACTCACACACACATACGTACACACACATACGTACGCACACACACACACACACGCAATACCCACACACACTATATCCACACACACACACAATACACATGCACATGCACACACACATGTGCACAAACATTCACAAACGCACACAATACCTACACAAGCACACTATATCCACACACATGCACACACATGTGCACAAACACACGCACACACGAACACACACGCACGCAATACCCCCACACGCATACAATACTCACACGCATGCACACACACACATGTACACAAAAGCACCCACACATGCACACACACGCACGCACGTACACACACACGCACGCACGTACACACACACACACGCAATACCCCCACACGTACACAATACACACACATGCACATACAGATATGTGCACAAACACTTCACACACATACACGTACACACACGCACACACATACTAATTCATACACGTACTTCCTCCCCCACCCCCACCGCCTTGGTAGATACCTTAGGGAGTAAAGTTGAATTTTATATAGGTCAGACCCAGAGGGGAGGTTGGTGGGATGAGGTGGGGCAGGGGTAGGTGATAGTGATGCAGGAGGTGGTGCTAGTTGTGGCGGTGGTAGTAGTGGTAGTGGTAGTAATAGTTGTTAGGGTTGTAGTAGCAGCAGTGATGCTAGTGTAGGTGGTAGTGATAGTAATGATATTGGTGTTAGTAGTAGCTGAAGTAGTAGTAGCATAGTAGTGGCAGCAGTTGCTGTAGTAGTTGCTGTAGTAGCAGCAGCAGTAGCAGCAGCAGTAGCAGTAGCAGCAGCAGCAGCAGTAGCAGTAGCAGTAGTAGTAGTAGTAGTAGTAGTAGTAGTAGTAGTAGTAGTAGTAGTAGTTAGTAGTAGTAGTAATTAGGAGTAACATTGTTGATAATGATAGTCGTCGTAGTAGTACTGGTGCTGGTGGTATAGGTAGTAGTGCTGTTGGTGGTATTGTGCTGTGGTGGTATTGTGCTGTGGTGGTATGTATATATATATATATATATATTTGTTTCACTTTTTCTTTTTCTTTTTTCTGGTAGAATCCTTCAGACCATATTAAATTTGGTTCTAGTTTCCAATTCCAGCCATGAGGAATTTCACTTTTATGTCCCCAAGAAACAATAAAATAATTACCAATCAAGGACTAAATTAATATAATTAATTATAAACCCCCTCATAATTAATTAGAACTCCCCCCCACCCCCCAACCAACCAAATATGAGGTCTTGTGTCAATATTAGGAATCAAGTGTTTTGAAATTGCGCTATTTGCTTAAGGATCTTTACGTTCGGAGTTCAAATCCGTCAAGGTCAACGTTGTTTTTTAATCCTTCCACGGTCGATAAAATAATGACAAGTATCTAGGTCGTTGGCCTCCTTCATTACTTCTCACTTCAAAATTGCAGGCTTTGTGCCAAAATTTGAAACCATATAAAAAATAAAGAAATCACCACCACCACCACCACCACTACTACTACTACTACTACTACTACTACTACTACTACTACTACTACTACTACTACTACTACTACTTACCATGATGTTTGGTGACAACAAGTCTCCTCAAATTTCAAGACTCTCTTTTGGGGGGATTCTTGCAAAATATAGAATGGTACTTTTCTGCAGGTCAACAATGCGAATTTTAATTCCAAACTCTTTTAGCCCTTTTTTAAAAATTATTTTTTAGGTAGAATTTTGGGTGTTGTGCCAAGTGTACCAATTACTAGAGAAATAATTGTTGCCTTGGACTTTAACAGTCTCCTCAGCTCTTATTATTATTATTATTATTATTATTATTATTATTATTATTATTATTATTATTATTATTATTATTATTATTATTATTACTATTATCATTTTGGTTTGGCTTAGGTTCAGTCTTATTCTTGATAGGATTAATGTTAGTAGCGTGTTACTACCTGTAACCTTAGGTATCCACACGTTTTCAGCAGTCTTTCAAGTACTTAGACCCCTCCTGATAATCCTTGCTATCTCCAAGGGACAAACTTTCTGCTGGAGCTCAACAGGGCAATCTATTTCAATCTCCTTCAGCCATTTGTCTATATCTTTGCTTACTGTTCCCAACGCACCAATTATTAATAGGCAAGACCTTTACTGTTCGCATGCTCCAAATTCTTCCTATTTTAAATTTTAAGGGTTTGCATTGTTTTGTTTGTTTTTCTTCCTCTTTCTTTTCGATCCTGGAACCAAAAGAGCATGATGGATCGATTAGTAAGCAACTTCGCTTTTCCTTATCTATAATTGTTATGTCCAGTCTAGTGGAGGTGAAATGGCCCAGTGGTTAGGGCAGCGGACTTGCGGTTATAGGATCGCGGTTTCGATTCCCAGACCGGGCGTTGTGAGTGTTTATTGAGCGAAAACACCTAAAAGCTCCACGAGGCTCCGGCAGGGGATGGTGGCGAACCCTGCTGTACTCTTTCACCGCAACTTTCTCTCACTCTTACTTCCTGTTTCTGTTGTGCCTGTAATTCAAAGGGTCAGCCTTGTCACATTGTGTCACGCTGAATATCCCCGAGAACTATGTTAAGGGTACACGTGTCTGTGGAGTGCTCAGCCACTTGCACGTTAATTTCACGAGCAGGCTGTTCCGTTGATCGGATCAACTGGAACCCTCGACGTCGTAAGCGACGGAGTGCGAACAACAACATGTCCAGTCTATTATTTTCTAACTTCTTGTTCGTTTGAATATTATCATCATCATCATCATTATTATTATTATTATTATTATTGCCTTTGCACAGCTTCTAACGCTGGAGATGTACTACGGTGTCAGCTGTTCACTACCAGTGAACTAAGGTAACGCCTCTTATTTTTCGAGCACCTTCCGGAGTATCCGAGTGGATCCAAGAATTTACGTCGTGTCTACAGAACAGAGAAAGATTTTTACTCTACGATAGTTGGGTGGAAGACGAAAACAGAATGTTGATTTTTGGTACGACTGCCGGGCTGTACGATCTAGAAATACATAAGAATTGGGCATACGATGGAACATTTAAGGTTTGTCCTGAAGTTTATTATCAGTTATATACTCTACATGTCAACATAGGATATGCATGCATCCCACGAATTTACGGTTTCCTTCCGAATAAGACTCTTGACACATACAACAGGCTTTTTCAAAAGGTTAAAGATTCGATCGAGTCCCTAAAACCTGAAAATCTAATGATTGATTTTGAACAAGTTAGTTTTCTAAGTTTTTCTGACAATTTTCCATCTGTAAATGTAACAGGCTGTTTTTTCTTTTTTTTTTTTTTCATTTCTGTAAAAATGTTTACAGAAAGGTGGCAGATATTAGGATTAAGGTGCGAGATCAAATTGATTGTGATTTTAACGCAAAAGTAAAGTGCCTTGTGGTATTTCATTCATCCCGCCTCCAGACACCATCGATGCATTTATAGAGCTTGTGGACGACGATGACTTGCCACAAGAATTTGTGGTATATTTTGAAACGCATTCCATTGGTGGGGAGAGAGGCAAGGGAGCTCGGAGTCGCAGAGATCCCCCTACTTTTCCTATAGGTCTTTGGAATACGTATGAAAGAACCCTAAATCAGTTGGCGAATGCCCTCTTTTACTCTTTTACGCTTTTACTTGTTTCAGTCATTTGACTGCGGCCATGCTGGAGCACCGCCTTTAGTCGAGCAGATCGACCCCAGGACTTATTCTTTAGATGCCTAGTACTTATTCTATAGGTCTCTTTTTGCCGAACCGCTAAGTTACGGGGATGTAAACACACCACCATCGGTTGTCAAGCGATGTGGGGGGACAAACACAGATACACAAACATATACACACACACATATATACATATATACACATATATGCGACGGGCTTCTTTCAGTTTCTGTCTACCAAATCCACTCACAAGGCTTTGGTCGGCCCGAGGCTATAGTAGAAGACACTTGCCTAAGGTGCCACGCAGTGGGAACGAACCGGGAACCATGTGGCTGGTAAGCAAGCTACTTACCACGCAGTCACTCCTGACCATCAATGAAGTAGAAGGTTTCCATAATGCGCTGAAAGCATCTGTTACAAATACTCTTTTAAATTTACAGAAACTTATCAATGTCTTGAGAAATGAAGAATCTCTTTCTAAAAAGAACGTAAACGATGCAACAGGAGGAGAAACCAACAAAAAATACAAAGATGTTTATAAGCGCATACTAAGCATTATCAGAGGCTACGATCAAAATCAAAACCAACATCATTTGCGTGCAATTGCAATGAACTTACATGATTTTTATCGTTTTTTAGTTTTTCAGCTTAACTTTTTAAATAACTGTATGACCTTCATTATTTTCATTTTTATTTTTTATCCTTCTCTTCTTATGCTTTACTACAAAATGTCCTTGCAGCGAAATATCCGCACGGTGAATTGTCTCACGGCGAATAGTCCTACGGCCAATTGTCCTACGGCAAAATGCCTTACGGCGAATTCCCCTAGATCCTATATATGTGTGTGTGTGTGTGTGTGTGTGTGTGTGTGTGTGTGTGTGTGTGTGTGTGTGTGTGTGTGTGTGTGTGTAGTGTAAATGTATGTGTGTGCATGTGTTTGTGTATGTATGTGTATGTGTATGTATGTTCATCTCCAACCATCGCTTAACAACGTGTTGCTATGTTTACGTCTACGTAACTTAGCGGATTGGTAAAAAAGACTGATAGGATAAGTGCCAGACTTTAAAGAATAAGCCGTGCTGTAAATTTTTTTTTACTAACTCCTTCAAGGCGGTACCTCAGCATGGCTGCAGTCCAATGACTGAAACAAGTAAGAGATAAAAGATTTTGGGGTGCATAATACGTAGTGTATACTTCAAAATATGGAGTTTAGTGTTTAGTGCAACGATAATTAAATACATTACGTCGTAAGCAAACGCGCTGTTCATGCAAATCGGACAGAGCGATTTTGTGAAGTCATATTTAGCAGCTATATATAAGTATAAACTATATATCTCTTTCCATGGAGAGACGAAAGTAAGTGTGGTTTCTCAGCTGAAGAAATCTCGAGGGTAAATCCGAGAGAAAGAGAGTGAGAAAGAGAGAGAGAGAGAGAGAGAGAGAGAGAGAGAGAGAGAGAGAGAGAGAGGGGGATAGGGAGAGAGACAGAAAGAGTGAGAGACAGTGATGTCTAAAAACTTTGTGATATTCACAAAAAATATACCTTAATGTACAATTCAAAATATTGATCACACGCTGTTTGTTGCATGAATTATTAACCATAGAAGCATACACACATACACACTTATACACATACACGTTACATACGCATAAATATGTATTTATTACATATGTATATGTGTTTACATACATATGTATACACCCACACAAATACACGCACAAACACATACATGATATTGTTAGGTAAGGATAGTAGCTGCGTTTATTATATTTGTATTTGCTTTCTGTTTCATAGTTAGTGATTTTAGTTGGCATTAAAGAAAATATTTCCTTCTTAAAGTACATGTTTGGCAGGTGCCGATTGAAGTTCGGAATTGGTTTTAAGTAGATTATCTAATGCTGCAAAGAATATTGAAAATTAGCTCTTACATAGATTGACAGTCTCCTGCTGTTGCATTCACTGGTGTTCTCCATCGCTTTCTCCTTTTTCCATCTCCCTCTTCTTCGTGTCGGTGCACGCTTCGTTTCCACCGCCGCCACCACCACCACCACCACCTATAATCACCACCATCATCGCCATCGTCACCACCACCACCACCACTACCAATGCGATTTCCACTTTCTTCCACCCACCTTCTACTTTTACACACTCAGTCAACTTTCAGTTCCTACCCACACCCATCGCCCTGCATGCCAGTGCTACAATCGATCCGGGTGGATTAGTAAAAAGTAAGAGTCTCAAGACATTTGTCTCCGTATAAGTATTATATTCTTCTAGTCACTCTTGAATGGAAGGTGGGAGCGGGGGGAGGAATGAAGATCTATCTATCTATCTATCTATCTATCTATCTATCTATCTATCTATCTATCTATCTAACTATCTATCTATCTATCTATTTGTTTTTCTCTTTACACACGCACACACACACACACTACAGGCATGCATACATACATATATATATATATATATATATATATATATATATATATATATATATATATATATATACATATACATACACACACACACACACACACACACACACACACACACACACATATATATATATATATATATATATATATATATATATATATATATATATATATATATGCATATATATACGTACCTATACACACATACATAAATATACATATATTACATTCTATGTGGTCTCTTTTTACTTCTTTATTACATTCTTTGGTTATACATACATGCATATGTATATATATATATATATATATATATATATATGCATGTACATACACACGCACACATGTATATATATATATATATATATATACATACATTACATACGTGCATACATACATTCATACATACATGCATGCATACATACATACATACATGCATACATACATACATACATGCATGCATGCATGTATGCATACATACATTCAAGTATACTATTTCGAGGATCCGAAAAATGGCACTATAACACCATTATTAAAAAGTATTCTTCAATACTACGTTCGGTGTTAATGCTTCTGGAGAAGCAGAATCGTTAGGGAATCGATCGAAATGCAGTATTTCAAGACGGTGAGCTGGCAGAAACGTTAACATGCCGGGCGAAATGCTTAGCAGTATTTTTTCCGTCTTTACGTTCTGAGTTCAAATTCCGCCGAGGTCGACTTTGCGTTTTATTCTTTTGGGGTCAATAAAAATAAGTAACAGCTGAGCACTGAGTCGTCGTAATCGACTTATCCCTCTATCCCTGAACTTTCTGGTTTGCGCTCAAATTTGAAGCCGATAATATATTCAGTGTTTCTCTGTATTAGCAATTTCTGTATTTCGTGTACTGAGTACACACACACACACACACACACACACACACACACACACACACACACACACACACACACACACACACACACACACACACAGCACTTCACCACTGCTTCACAGCCACTGCTGGTTTCTTTACGTCCCTGTAAGTTAGCGGTTCGACGAAAGAGTCCAATGGCATAGATACCTGATTTAAAAAACACAAAAAAAAAACACCAAAAGTACTAGAGTTAATTTTTCGACTAAAAACCTGCAAAGCAGTGCTCCAGTATGGCTGCAATCCAATGACTGAAACATGTAAATGAAAGATAGAAAAAACATGGTCTTAACGATTGTTATCCGTTTCTAAATTGCGATGTATGTGTGTGTGTGTATACATTTATACATAAATAGATGCATATATATATATATATATATATATATATATATATATATATATATATATATATATATATATACAGCATATATATTTATAACATATATAT
>NC_142938.1:74179234-74181734 GCF_046866305.1 Octopus bimaculoides | reverse complement strand
GTGTGTGTTGTTTGTGTTTGTGTTAAGATAAAATATATATAAACCGATTGGTTACTGATGAGAGAAGTTCCCCGGTTATGTTTAACATATTTTCTTCTTTATTAATATTTCTGATTGATCTCACTGCCATGATTGAATTGGTTTGTTTACCGAGGAAACTATTGCTCCTCAATTTGCTTTATTGTTCCTTGGTAGGTTGTGTATTAAGGTTACTGGTAAATTTTATTGTAGCGAAATCACTTGACTTAAACCATTCACTACCTTCGAATCAGGCCGTCGACGACATTTCGGTAAAGTTCTTGATTCTGGACGTCTGAGTGTCTTTTCCGTTTCTTTCCAGTTCGATCTCTCCAGTTCGATCTCTGCTTTTTCAGCTCTTGGCATTACGTACGCTCCAGATTGATGACAGGGCATTTAGGAAGCAGACGGTTATGCTAAACACACTGAGCATGTCGAGGGACTGGTGAGACCCACATATCGGAGAGGGTCTTGTAACTATGGCCGAGTATGGCTGAGGGTGTAGTCTGGGCTGCATTAGGAGCTGAGCCAAACCCTGCCCATCGGTTTGGCGGAGCTTTGTTTTAAACGGTAATGGAGTATTAACAGGGTCGAGTAGCCCTCCTCACCCCAAGCTCAGACAGCTAACAGCGTTTGTCGTACGTCGTACTCACGACTGAATAAAGTACTTGTTCTTGCTTGTCAAGCTTCCTGGATGTGAGGCTAGGACGAGGCAGCAGGGCTGTCCTTCCCCTTTCATGCATCGTCTTGACTGGGGGAAGGCCCTCTCCTCCTAGGTCTTGTAGGTTTTGAATTATTATCGACGCATCTGTAAATTTGCCTTTTTTCCTACGTACGAGTGTTGGATCTAGGCAACTCCATTATATATATATATAATATGCGTATAAGAAGAGATGACCACTAAGTGGACATCCGATATGCTAGAAAAAGATCATCTACGATCTAACCACAAAGAAAAGAATGTTCTCCAGAAAAAAATCAGCAAACATCAGAACATAAGCGGGCAAGACAAATGAAAATATACAAAATAAAGAATTAATAGTAGACCAGATTTCGCCATTAACTCTTTTAGTTACGTAAATTTTTCTGAATTTTCAGATTTTTTATATATGCTAGGCCACTGGTTTTAAATTGATGTTAATTAAATCAATTTTCAATTTATCACCCTCAGTATATAAATATAATATAATATATATATATATATATATATATATATATATATATATATATATATATATATATATATATATTAAATTTAGGGAATTAAGCAGTAGTTATTCATTCCATTCCCTAAAGTTGGATTTTTATTCGCACACACACCAAACCGGAGCTGCTAGCTATAAAATATCTATTTTCCAGCTTATCGAACTTCGATATGGCAATATTTACAACATTCTACATCAAAAACCACTATTATTCTTGAAAGTTGTATTTTTTGTACCTTCTACGGACTGCTCGAAGGTTACTAACTTCCTACACCTTGATCCTTGGATCTTACCTTTAGTTATTACTATGCATATATATATATGTATAGTCCAACTGCATGATACTCAATAGAGTTTTACCTCCCACGCAGTAGAAGTTTATCAACAATCTTTACGGTACATCAGTGAAGGTTTTTTTTACCAAATTCTATAATTCTCATTGGAACTTTTATCTTTGACTCAGCAGGGGTATATATCTACCTCTACCACATTTACTTATTCATTATCGGGGTTTTTTTTCGTACCAGTACTAAAATATCTTGTTTAAGGTTAGAAAGGTAAGAAAAGATGTTTATGCTTTGCATATATACATATAAATACATTCATACATACATATGTGTAAATATATATATATATATATATATATATATATATATGTATGTATGTATGTAAGTATGAATGTATGTATGTATGTATGTATGTATGTATGTATGTATGTATATATACACGTATGTATATTATAGCATTTCAACTGTCAGGAAAGGGCACAAGAGGACTTTTAAGCTCTGTGTAATCTATGATTTCTCCCCGTTTGTCTATCACTCTCTCTCCTATCTATCTATCTATCTATCTATCTATCTATCTATCTATCTATCTATCTATCTATCTATCTATCTATCTATGCATACATACATTTATATATTTGTATATATATATATATGTATATATATATATATATACATACACAAACACACATATATATACATATATATTGCCATGTATAATTGCTTACATGCGTAAGCATTAAAAGGGTTCAATGCTAACTCGCTGAAGTATTTTGAGTGCTCGTGTGTGTGTGTATGTCTGTGTATGTATATGTATATATGTGTATATATATATACACATACGAACATACACATACAGATATACATCTATATATGCATATATATATATATATATATATATATATATATATATATATATATATATATATATATATATGTATATATATATATATATATATATATATATATATATATATATATATATATATATAT
>NC_142938.1:74164234-74176734 GCF_046866305.1 Octopus bimaculoides | reverse complement strand
TGTATATAAGGTGTGTGAAGCACCAAACTTTCTTTTTATTGTGTTTTCAAGGTAGGAATTGGCCCTTTAGGGGCAGTTTCAACCTTTTTAAAATTATATATTTTCTTCTCGACATTGAAAAATGTCGAGAAACATAGTCATAGAACGCTGGACAGAAACTTTAATGAACGAACATTTTCCTAGACTTGAGACGCTAGGAGAACAAAAAAATAAATCATGCACGCGCACACACACCAAAACAATAACAGACATCGAGAAAAAGAATGAAGCAACAGATTCTAAAGTCAAAGCTGTCAACGTCATCGATACTGTTAAAAGCCCTGTCACCACCAACAACACCAACAACAAAAACAAAACTGTAACCAAGGTTACAAAACCATGCGTAAAAACCGTCACAAATATCTCTGATGTAAGCACCTTTGCTGCTGACGCCATCATCACCACCACCACCAACAACAACAACGATAACAACAACAACAAAAGTAGCAGCAGCAGCAGCAACAGTTCAACTCAACCTTTACTCTCTTCACAAACAGCAAGCGAAAGAGAGGAAGGAAAAATGAACAGAAGCCACAACACCACAACCACCACCACCACCACCAACAACAACAACAAAAACTTTGCAGACATGCTAAAACAAAAAAAAGAAACTTTACATTTTACAAACAAAGAACTTATAGAGACCAGGTCCCTTTTTTCTACGTCCGGACAAAATTTAATTTTACATACCCCAAAAGAAGTGAGAGAAGACGTGGAAAAAAGAACCATCATTTACAAAATAATAAGAAAAAGTAAAAAATTAACAAATCCAATTACAAAAACAGAAATTGAGAAATGTGCCAAAAAAATCATGAAAATTAAAGAATATATAAACTGGGGTTTGCAATTTAATACAGTACAATTTCGTTTCAATAATGAAGAAGAGGCGAAATTGTATAGTATGGAAGCCTTACAAAATGATGAACTAATCATGGTCCCATACTACATGGGACAGAGAGTGAGTAGAATAAAAATAAATAATGTCCCTCCGGAAATTGAGTCCAAGTGGATTACTTCGGCGATATGTTTTCATTTGAAAACAATAAATGTGTTAGAAACCACTGTTGTTCATAATAACAGCTGGACCGGAAAAAGCATTGAAATTTTGATCCAGATGGATCAAGATTCACTGGAAAAGTTGCCGAATGTGATTCACTTGGAAAATGGACAAAGCCTCTATGTGGTGGCGGAGGGTAAAAAACCGCTTTGCTACCTCTGCGGAAGCCAAGAACACCTAATTTCAAAGTGCGTTTTGGCACAAAAAAAGAAACAAGAACAGTTACAACCAAAACAAAAAATAAATAAAAAACAACCTTTGCTACCAACACCACCAAACCCACAAGTGATCATCAACAAAGTAAACCAAACGACATCACCATCAACACCAAGAAAAGAAAAAACACCACCACAATCAACTCCAACACCAAAACCAATTAGGGAAACAACACCACCACCAACATCAAAAGATAGACCAACACCAATACCAAGAACAACAACGAAGAAAACAAACATCAACGAAGAAAAAACAAATGCAAAACCTAAATCCCCAACAACACACACACCACACAATACAGGCATAGAACCTGATGCCTTGCCCTTACCCCCCTCTGATCTGTCGGACTTTTCGTCAAACGATGACAGTCCAGTGGAATGGCAGATAGCCACAGGGGGTAAGAGAAAAAGATTAAAAAAGACAAAACCAAGCACAAGCAAAGCAGGGAGGTACACAAACCCTGAAAGCCCCTTACAAAACCAAACTAACACCAACACCAACACCACAAAAACGCATACAATGCTCTCGGCCATAAACACAAAAGACACAAAATTAATGGAGTATATTGCATATCACACAAACATATGTGAAGATGACATGAAAACAAACAATCATCCAAGAACAACACCACCAGAACATATAAAAATATTACATTTGACACCAACACAGCACCACACACTCAAATCCCTCTATCCAAATGCGGTAGGGGGTTTCCAAAAATACCTCTCTAAAAAATTATACAAAGACTTACTCATAGACACTTCTAAGGAGGAACAGTGTAAAACTGTCGAAATGAGTAAGTAACCTTCTCTCTCGACTCTTTACACTTTTCGACTAAATTATGCTTAAAATAGGTTGTGTAAATGTACGTGGCTTGGCGTCAGCTTGGAAGCAAGGATATCTTCTAAATGACATCAGGTCACAGAACATAGAAATAATAGCTATCAGTGAAACCAGACTCAGTAACCCGCGGACCCTCAAGTCCATGTTTGGCGGACAATTCGACATTTATTTTTCTCCCTGTCTGCCAAACATGGGTGGTGGTGGTACCGCGGTGTTTTTTCGAAAGAGTCTGAACCTAAAAGTAAGGCCAATATTCCTAGACCCGGAGGGTAGGCTGGTTGTCGTGGACGTCGATGGTACAAACGGATGTGCTTTCCGTCTGATGGCAGTGTATGCACCGTCCTTAACGGGTCGGGCGGATTTCTTTAGACGTCTAGAGTTTTTCCTGGGAACGTCAAGACCTTTACTATTAGTAGGGGACTGGAACGCTACCTTGGACACGCATCTAGACTATGTGGGAATGGATAGGAGTAGAAGGGGATGTAAGTGCCTTAAAGACCTGCTCAGACGTTTCCATTTGTCTGACAGGTTCCGACTCGACTATCCGAACGTGCCAACGTGGACTTGGACAAACCGCGTCGGATCGTCGAGATCGTATCTAGATAGAGTTCTATGTAGGACAGCGGATAGAGTTAGTGTAGGATGTCCACAATTTAAAATAGTCAGCTACACGGATCACAAATTTGTGACGTGTACGCTCGACTTAGATAAAACACATAGGCAGGGTCCCGGTTACTGGAAACTGAACGCTTCGCTCTTAGCGCGGCAAGTTTACAGGAACCGGATTAACGAATTAATTAAGAGGGCGTTAACAGGAGCCATCGTTAACAACCGATGGTGGTTTGCCCTGAAAATAGCAATTAAATCGGAATCTATTAGGTTTAGTAAAGAACTAGCGATAGATCGAAATAGAATAGAGGGAGACTTAGTCAAGAAACTAGAAGAGGCACTTACAACTGGCAGCGCAACCAACGTTTTGGCAGCGAGGATGGCCCTCGACCAACACCTCAACGCCAAACACGAAGGTTGCGTCGTCAGAGCTAAAATGCGTGCCTTAAGGAACGAAGGGATCGAAGCTGCGCGAGAAGCCCGGGTGGCGGAGGCGCAACGCGGTGACAGAGCCACTATTCGGTCTCTAATTGATGAACAAGGATGCAGTTTACTCGAACCCGAAAGGATGTGTGGGGCCTTTCAACAGCACTTTGCTCGACTGTTTGGTGCGAGCGGTGGGTCGGAACGCAGGATGGACTTCAGTGCCTACCTGACTGGCCTGCCGCGGCTCACGGCGGGAGAAGCAGAGTGTTGTGAGGGTCCCATCACAGCTGCTGAAATAAGGGATGCTATGGCGGGCTGCGCGAGGGATAAGTCGCCTGGATTGGATGGTCTACCCTACGAGCTGTATTGCCAAATGCCAGACTTGTTTGGAGACCTCTTGGCATCAGTCTACTGCAACTGGCAACAAAACGGGAGAATTCCCAGTTTCGTGAGCCGAGGTGCAGTGACATTGCTGAAGAAAGACCCAAACAAGGGGAATTTTATAGATAATTTCAGGCCCATCACTCTGCTCAACGCAGATTTGAAAATTTTGGCCAAAGTAATAGCCGAGAGGTTGGCGCTTGTCATCGATAAACTGGTCGACAAGGCGCAAACATGCGCAGTGCCGGGCAGAAGCATCCATGACAACCTCCACCTCATGCGCTACATCATGGACAGGGTAGTTAAGGATCCTGGCATGGGTGGGGCGTTGATCAATTTAGATCAATCTAAAGCCTTCGATAGGGTGGACCATCGATACCTGGCGGCCGTCCTCAGGGCGGCTGGCTTTGGTCCCGTTTTCCGCGGTTGGATCGCTGCCTTGTATAGCGGCATCCGATCGGTAATTCGGGTGAACGGTCACCTGTCAAAACCTTTCGACATCAAGCGTTCGGTCCGTCAGGGATGTCCCCTGTCGGCGCTTCTGTATGTATTGACGCTCGAACCACTACTGCGGAAGCTGGCGACACTGAGGGGTATCCCACGGGAGCTGGGTTGCGGGACGAGCGTGTCTGCATATGCGGACGATGTCACCGTCATAGTGTCGAGCGAAAAGCACGTCGAGATGCTAAGCGAGACACTTAAAGAATACGAAACGGTGACAGGAGCAAAACTTAACCCGGAAAAGTCGGTGGGTTTGCTACTCGGCACCTGGAGAAGCAAGCCTATACCGTCCAACAGTGACTCCGTAGTGGGACGCTGGACGGACGGACCGGTTAAACTGCTCGGGGTCTGGTTCAATCCGGACCTCCAGATGGATAAGAACTGGGACGAAATCACCAGTAGAGTAATCAAACTCAGCCAAACATGGGCCGAGAGAAAGTTATCTCTAAAAGGTCGGGCGGAGGTGGCTAATGCGTATATCGCATCAGTCATTGATTACCGCCTGACCGTCGTACCTTGTCCCAATGCCACCATCACGAAACTAGAACGCATACTCTTCCGCTTTCTGTGGAAGGGTGGCGTTCCGATGGTGAGGCGATCCATTTGCTGTCAACAACCGTTACATGGAGGACTGGGGATGCCGTGGTTAATGATGCGCAGACATGCGCTGAGACTGCGGCATCTCTGGAACTTCATTGAAGACGGTGAACAGGTGTGGGCGCCGTTTGTGAGGCTCGCCTTCCCGCAGCTCGTCTCACTCACCGAACTGCAAACATGGATCAAAAAGAGACCGAAACTGGGCGATTGGCACCGCGAGTGTCGCCAAGCTCTACAACAGCTCTGCCGTCCGGGATCAAACTTGTGCAACTTACAAACGACCAATGCGTTCTATAGAGGACTAGTGGAGGGGAGGTCCGACGACACTCTCGGGGCAAACCTGGGTGTCGACGAGAAATTCCTAACTCGCCTTTTCAAGACAACGTTCGGGCCGGGGCCTATGGATAATTTCCAGAGATCCCTGGCTTGGCAATGCTATCGGGACGCACTACCAGTTCGAGAGAAGGTCTACAGACACGGTTCGAAAACCACCGGACCGACCTGCCCGAGATGCGGTCAGAGCGACGAAACCGTTCTGCACGCACTCGTGCAGTGTCCAGATATTTCAGAGCTGTGGACCTTCGTCGAACGGCTGCTGTCGCGTGTGGGACGAGCCCGCTTATCGGCCGAGTCTATCGTGAATATTGTTCCGCCACCTTCCTTTAAACGGGAAGGAAAAACGGTTTACGTAACACTGATAGCTATGGCGAAAGAATGTGTGTGGTGGACGCGTTTGAAAGGTTTACAAACAAACACTTTCCTCTCTGGTCAGTCCCTCGTCAACTTTTTCAAGTACCACTTGAAAAGGAGGATGAGGATAGAGAGGAAAGCGTTGTCGAATGAAAGCTTCAATAAAAAATGGGTAAATGTGGCAAAATTGGTGAGTATGAAAGACGACACCATTTTAAGCATTAATTTGTAACAAAAAGAGAAAACGAGAGAAAAGGTACTTACTTTTATGTACATTTTGAACTGCCTGAGGTGACCTTGGTGCTTTTTTGTAGGTTTTTCACTCCAAGGATACACCTAAACTGTAAACAATATTTATTCCCGTTTTTGGGAAGATTTATAATTTTTGTACACCACACACCCCAACGATTACAATCCCTATTGATTTGACTTTTCTTTGTGTGTCCCACCCAGCCCACCTCGAAAATGAAAAACTCTACGCTTGTATTTCGTCCAATTTCTGTGTTCAGCCCTGTGTGGCTATAATAAAAACATATCTATCTATCTATCTGTCTGTCTTTCTGTCTGTTTTTCTGTCTATCTATCTATCTATCTATCTATCTATCTGTCTGTCTTTCTGTCTGTTTTTCTATCTATCTATCTATCTATCTATCTATCTATCTATCTGTCTGTCTTTCTGTCTGTTTTTCTGTCTATCTATCTATCTATCTATCTATCTATCTGTCTGTCTTTCTGTCTGTTTTTCTATCTATCTATCTATCTATCTATCTATCTATCTATCTGTCTGTCTTTCTGTCTGTTTTTCTGTCTATCTATCTATCTATCTATCTATCTATCTGTCTGTCTTTCTGTCTGTTTTTCTATCTATCTATCTATCTATCTATCTATCTGTCTGTCTTTCTGTCTGTTTTTCTGTCTATCTATCTATCTATCTATCTATCTATCTATCTATCTGTCTGTCTTTCTGTCTGTTTTTCTATCTATCTATCTATCTATCTATCTATCTATCTATCTGTCTGTCTTTCTGTCTGTTTTTCTGTCTATCTATCTATCTATCTATCTATCTATCTGTCTGTCTTTCTGTCTGTTTTTCTATCTATCTATCTATCTATCTATCTATCTATCTATCTATCTGTCTGTCTTTCTGTCTGTTTTTCTGTCTATCTATCTATCTATCTATCTATCTATCTATCTATCTGTCTGTCTTTCTGTCTGTTTTTCTATCTATCTATCTATCTATCTATCTATCTATCTATCTATCTGTCTGTCTTTCTGTCTGTTTTTCTGTCTATCTATCTATCTATCTATCTATCTATCTATCTATCTATCTATCTATCTGTCTGTCTGTCGGACGCGTTTGAAAGGTTTACAAACAAACACTTTCCTCTCTGGTCAGTCCCTCGTCAACTTTTTCAAGTACCACTTGAAAAGGAGGATGAGGATAGAGAGGAAAGCGTTGTCGAATGAAAGCTTCAATAAAAAATGGGTAAATGTGGCAAAATTGGTGAGTATGAAAGACGACACCATTTTAAGCATTAATTTGTAACAAAAAGAGAAAACGAGAGAAAAGGTACTTACTTTTATGTACATTTTGAACTGCCTGAGGTGACCTTGGTGCTTTTTTGTAGGTTTTTCACTCCAAGGATACACCTAAACTGTAAACAATATTTATTCCCGTTTTTGGGAAGATTTATAATTTTTGTACACCACACACCCCAACGATTACAATCCCTATTGATTTGACTTTTCTTTGTGTGTCCCACCCAGCCCACCTCGAAAATGAAAAACTCTACGCTTGTATTTCGTCCAATTTCTGTGTTCAGCCCTGTGTGGCTATAATAAAAACATATCTGTCTGTCTGTCGCTCTGTCTGTCTGTCGCTCTGTCTTTCTGTCGCTCTGTCTGTCTGTCGCTCTGTCTGTCTGAGCGGTGATAGTAGTGGTTCGAAAATGAATCGTTAAAGGATTGCACAGTACAGCACGTGCCAAGCCATTTGCTATTCGTATATTATTGTTTTCTCCAGAATTGATATGCATCTTAATATGGAACGGCTCCTGAGTGTGTGGCTTGACAATCTGAGTGAAGCCAATGTGCCAAAAAATACTACAATCATTCAACGGAATGGTAAAAGTTTATTCGTGTATATTTCAAAATGTATTTCTTTTCAAAATGTATTTCTTTTTATATTTTACTACACTTCATGTCTTCAAAATGTTTCGTTTTACATATATTTTATTTATAAAAGCCGTTGTATTTTTTAAAATTTTTTATTGAAAATATTCTATAGAAACAGGTTTTCATTTATATCATGGAATTCAGTGGGAAAAGCAAATTTTGCGTTACGGAAATTCATATTTATGGTACACACACACACACATATATAAACAAATATATATATATATATATATATATATATATATATACATACATACATACATATATATATATATATATATATATATATATATATATATATATATATATATATATATATTTGTTTATATAAAAGTTTGTATGTGCGCTTATATGTTTGAGCATGTATAAAAACTATCCATCAGTTCTGATGATGATGATGATGATGATGATGATGAGGAGGAGGAGGAGGAGGAGGAGGAGGAGGAGGAGGAGGAGGAGGAAGGGGAGGATTTCTTTTATTTGCCAGAGGGGCATATATAATGGGACTTCATATATAATGGGACTTCATAAGGATAGTCCACACTTTGTCCTTTGGTGAGAGCTGAAATAGCTCGTACAAAACAAAGTAACAATATCGTACATAACAATAATCCTTTCTACTATAGGTACACGACTTGAAATTTTTGGGGGAAGAGACTAATCGATTAAATCGACCCCAGTGTTTCACTGGTACTTAATTTATCAACCCCGAAAGGATAAAAGGAAAAATCGACCTCGGCGGAATTTGAACTCAGAACGTAAAGACAGGCGAAATGCCGCTAAACATTTTGTCCAGCGTGCCAACGATTCAGCCACCTCACCTTATCATTATTTACCTTTAATCTGCATGTTTGTTACAGTTACTTGCCGAGACACACTCAGAGTCCAAGGGCGAGTGAAGGATAAGAGATATTACAGTTTGACTGAAAGCTTGGGGAAGGGAAGTGACAGGGGCAGTAGCGAAATAATATCTTCATGTAATACAACACAGACATTTAAATTGAGAGGATTTTTCTAAGGATGTTGACTTGTCAGCACAATCTTTTAGTTTGCTGTGAGACATGGTTCTCCTGGGATATTATCTAGATGTTTCTGACATCCCTTTCTTATACCTTGGTCACCCACAATAACAGGAGTACTTATTATTATTATTATTATTATTATTATAATAACAACAAAAACAACAACAACGATGATGATGATGATGATGATGATGATGATTTCAAATTTTGGCACAAGGCCAACAATTTCGAGGGAGGTGGGATAAGTCGATTTCATTGACCCCCAGTGCTCAACTGGTACTTAATTTATCGACCCCGAAACGGATGAAAGGCAAAGTCGACCTCGGTGGAATTTGAACTCAGAACATAAAGAGCCGGAAGAAATCCCGTAAGTATTCTGTCCGGCGTGCTAATAGAATCTATAAAAAAAAAAAGAACTAAAAAAAAGTGTGTTGTATAACATTTCTTTTTGTGTATGAGATAAGTTTCTATTCTCTGGACAGTTGTAGAACCGGAACAAAACCACAGATGACCACTATTCAAGATATTACCTGTGAAAAAGAAAATTTAAAAAAGCCTTCATTCTTTACTGCTCGTCATTAAAGGAGAATTAAAGATTTCTTCGTTTCTTTCTCAAAAATCAGGTTCATATATAAAGAAAAAAAAAAGCTAAACAATAATTGTGATATATTTAAAAAAAAAATATTCTTTGGAATCAATAAAGATTTGCATTTGAGACAATCTTAAAAGAAAACCATTTATATGTCTGTAACGAAAGAAAGAAAGAAAGAAGGAAGTAAACTATACGATAGACTTGTATTTAAATTATTCTCTTACTTTCTTATTTCTACGTCCATCAGACGTAACAGTTTTCCATTAAAGTTTCAAAAATGATTGACACATCTATTTGTCTTGTTTTTATTTTCTCCATCCCGCTTTATTCAAATCACCTAGTTTATTTACTCGTTCATTCACGATATATACCGAGTAACAAGAATCCAGGTGTGACCAACACTTCTTACTCCTCGACGCTGAAAAACATGTTTTTGGTGTAATAACTCCTTCTTTCTAAATTCCTTTTTTTTGTTTTTTTCTTTTCTTTTCAGCATCCTCAAAAAAGCAGAGCAATTTTATTCTCTTCTGCTTCACACTCCCAGCCAATGGCAAAATTCTTCGTGAATGTCTATTTTAGTCGAAGCATTTTTCATCTTCCGTTTGGTTTCAGACATTTGACTGCGGCCATGCTGGAGCACCGAGTTAAAAGGTTTTAATCAAACAAATCGACTCCAGTACTTATTATTATTTTTTTTTAAAGTCTGGAAATAATTTTATCGGTCACTTTTGCCGAACCGCTATTTCACGGAGCCGTAAGCAAGCCAACACTTTTTGTCAAACCCACACATACGCACACGCACACACACGTACACACACACACACACACACACACACACACACACACACACACACACACACACACACACACACACACACACACACATATACACACACACACTATATATATATATATATATATATATATATATATATATATATAGATAGATAGATACATATATATATATATTAATAGTTTTGTATTAGAAAACCAAGAATTTATACAAGGCTGTAAAAGAAGTGCTCAAACCAGTTGAGACAAAGGTACAAAGTTAATTGCAGAATAAAACCGTTAGGTCATCGGCTCAAAAAACCACAGCCCACCAATGACCACATATAAGAAGTACAGCATAAACCACAAAACCACAGACTAAAAAAAAAAAAAGAACGTACAAGGATCGATCTGGCGGTGCTGAAGTATGACTGCAGCGCAATGATTGTAACAAGTAAAAGAAGATAAAGACAGAGTGTATAGCTTGGATTTGTAAACTATAGTGTAGGCTTAATATCTTATTAGAATTCCTAGCAGGATAGTATTTAAAATATTACAAATTCAAGGAAAAATCTAGAAAGTTAGCTATTCTAAAGGTTGATGCCAGCCATACATTTTAAAGTTTAATTCACTAGGTAATACAACGAAGTTTTATTTTTTTATATCTGTCAATTTGTTGGCTATTTAAATTCCATAATTGAAAGACCACCATTGTGGTATAAATAATCCTGTAAAAATGGAATATAGTATGAAGCATTTAATTCGAAACTTCAAGAGCGTTCTTCCCCTGTTATTGTTTTACGAAATCCGCCGTTCCGTGAATTAGGCACGTCGATATGTTGTTGTTGTTGTTGTTGTTGTTGTTGTTGTTGTTGTTGTTGTTGTTGCAAAATTTATCGGACGCTTCTTTATTATTCAACCAAGTGATTTGTTTTGTTTGTGAAAAGTATTCAACTTATGTTATCGAAATATGATCGATGAAATTTAGTACAGTACTACTTTTGTACCCGCTGCTAATATAGATAGAGAAAGGATAACCTCTGAACATGTTTCGGTATTATTGTGATCTCTTCAGTGAAAGGTAACCTTCAATTGCACTCGCTGAAATAATGAATGTATCAATATCTTTGAAATCAACGACAATGTACTATGTTGGCGTAGGAAAAGAAAATTGGTTTAAAAGATCAATAATTCAGAGATACCACAACCGCTTGAAAAACAATAGTTAAGAATAGCATTCTGCATATCTAAGTGTGGATGTACTATCGAAAATCGCAAAACGGCAGTATTCGTCTGGTGAAAGCTTGTATAACCGTTTAAAGCTAAACAGCTCATTTGTGTGCCAGTAGCAGACGAAGGGCGCCCAGCAGCGGCGGTGAAATTGCTAAACCATGATTTCTGTGTCTTTGCACGTCATCAGCAGTAAGCATCCACTATCAACCGCATACTTGTATTCTGAATCAATATTTCTTTCTTCACTAATTGTGAAATTTTACTCAGCCTGCCAGCTGTCTGCCACGCCAGTAAATTGTAAATTTTCTATATCAGCAGAGGCGAAATTTGTCTAAGACACCTTTCTCGGCCGTCAAGCCCCCATCGACGTTTTTAAGTTCCATTTAGAGAGGGAAGTGCTACTTCACAGTGAAAATGTGAAAAGATGTGTGATTGTTGCAAAAATGGTTGGGAGGAATAGTCCGACTCTGAGCATGCGCCTGTAGAATGGAAAACAACTGTTGGGTGAGGGCTCGAGACTTTGGTGATCAGATTAATTCAGAATCTGTGAGGTTCCGTGATTGACCGTGGTAGAAAATGCTAAAACAATTTTATAAAAAACCATTTCAGTGCCGGTTTCAGTCATTGAGGGGAAATACAAGGACAATGCCCCTTGTTTTTGAATACTATGCAAATATTCTTTTAAAAACTTTTCATTTAATTTTTCCAAAATTTAATTGTTTTCCATGCTTACAGTTGAAGAAGTCTCAATGACTGAAACCGGTAACCATCCTCTCACACCGTCTCCGAAGAAGGGATATAATAAATATCCTGGAAACAGCTGTAAGACCTTCTATTTATAAATGTTCTATATTATACACAGCCTTGGTTTTTTTTATCTCATTACGAAAATGAATCCTTATGTAATATATATATATATATATATATATATATATATATATATATAAATTTCTACTATCTAAATCATTCTAAAGGAGAGATACTGTAGCAGTACTATATATTAATATTTATTGCGAAACTAACGTGGCACCATTCGTTCTATTTTTCTGGAATCCCACGTTATTTTGGCAATATATATATATATATATATATATATATATATATATATATATATATATACATATATGTATGTGTAGAGTGTTTGAAGTGGTGTACAGGTATTGTATATTGAGAAAAAGGAGGCAGTCAGAATTTTGGAGACTCCACTATTAGCGCTTTCCTTCGTTTACGAACTCGTCAAGACTAAGATCAAAATCAAAATGGTAAAAACAGAACGTTTCGTTGTTCATTTATATGAATCGGATGTTTTTTTTTTTGTTGTTGTTTTGTTTAGAAGGGGAGAATATTG
>NC_142938.1:74126734-74141734 GCF_046866305.1 Octopus bimaculoides | reverse complement strand
TGTATCACTGTCGTATGACAAATTTTATGTAGAGGTGGTTCATTCACGCAATGGAATATATGCCTCCTTCCCTACACTATAATTTGTGGGGAGCAATATCTCTGGCTTATTGACCACAAGGAAGATATTTCTCCGTATCATTGTGCATCTACGTATATCTGTCTATTTGCTTGGATATGCAAATTATTCACCGCTCTACTGTATCAATATGTAAAAGAATGGCGGCCGCTATTTAACACCCGCCATTGTTGCTAACCCCATCTATCTATCTATCTATCTATCTATCTATCTATCTATCTATCTATCTATCTATCTATCTATCTATCTATCAACCTGTCTGTCTGTCTCTATGAGATACGTATAAGATTTGTACATATGTACGTATATACAAATATCTTTAAAAATAAGTGTGTGTGTTTGTGCGTGTGTGTGTGTCTGTGTATATCTATATGTGTGTGTGTGTTTCGTAGTATATGACTACATTCACAGACATATATACACCTATATTATTCATTATGTCTGTCTGTCTGTCTGTCTGTCTGTCTATCTATCTATCTATCTATCTATCTATCTATCTATCTATCTATCTATCTATCCATCCATCTATCTATTCATCTGTGTATGTATATGCCTGTGTGTGATGTATATATATATATATATATATATATATATATATATATATATATATATATATACACACACAATAGGAGTAATTATGATCTACTGTGTGCAGTGCATACGTGACTGGTTACTGAGTATACTTTATATACACACGCACACATATGTATGTATGTATGCACATACATATATGTATGCATGTATACACATACATATATAATATATAACATGTATATTATATTTACAATTAATCTATATTATAATATATAATATGGCTCTGGCTAAAAGGGGTGATCTTTGAGGTCAGTAAAATGCCAGTAGGATTCAGGCCGTGGCTTAATGAAGTGTAGTCGGGTCGGCTGAGGAGGGTCTGTGTTGCAAGGCAAGAAACGTCCACTGACCCCAGGATACAACGGAGATATGTCTAAGTATGTGCATCAGTAAATGTCTGCAAAACTCTGTTTGAAACACACACACAGAAACACACACACACACACACACACACACACACACACACACACACACACACACACAAACACACACACACACACAAACACATAGAAACACACACACACACACAAACACATAGAAACACACACACACAACAACACACGCACACACACAAGCACGTGCATGTGTGTATATATGTACATCTATACATGCATCTTTCATGTTTTATTTGTTTGAGCCCTTGGACTGTGGCTATGCTGGAGCACCGACTAGAAGCGTCTTAGTCGAAAGAATCGATTTTAGTACCTTGCTGTTCGGCAAAGGAGACCGATAGAATAAGTAACAGACTTTACAATATTAAGGTGGACAAACACAAATGCACGCACGCACACGTACACACACACGCACACATTCAACCCCCACCTCCACCCCAACCCCCACACATACATAAAGGGTTGGCCAAAAGTCATCCGACAGTAAATCAAAATACCATAAATCCTTAATATTCAATTTTATTTATTCATTCCAATTATGAATGTTTAATAAATGAATGCTGTGAGTTAAAATCATTTTTTTTTTGCAACATTTGTCTATTTAATAGCGAAGTCTCCTTCAGTTGTTAAGCAGAAATAAATCTTGGAATTAAATGGTCTTGATTTACTCTCAGGTGACTTTTGGCCAACCCTGTATACACGCACACACACACACACACACACACACACACACGTATTTATTTGGAAAGCGCCTGTCCTGTATCAATTGTGTATTCTTATTACAACATTTCACACTTTTAAATCAGTGAAAAAAATTTAATGTAGATGCGTTTATCTACGAATAATAGGATGAAATCTTTTATAAGAATTTATCAAGTAGCTAGCGTGAAAAAAACCTCATAAGGGAAAAATCCATCATTTATTCCCCAAAATCCATCATCTATTCCCCTAAACGAGAAATTCACAGATATTACGAAAGTCTCTTGTCGTCTGCTCATAGTTTTTTTTAAGAAACTAGTAATATCTCATTACTAATTTAAGAAATTAATAATATCAGTACAAGAATCTCCAAGATCTCTTCAGCTAGAAGACTTCAACAATAAGGTTCTATTTCATTACAATGTTTTGACAATCAGCAGTTTCAGGAATAAGATCATTTACATCCCAAATTTCTCTCCATGCTATTGTAAGTATAAACCTCGCAATATTATATGGTTCACACCAAATCGTCCCTCAAAGGCTAAAACTAATACATCTCCAAATCTCTTGATTCTAATATATAAGCTTTTTTCAATTCTTCGTTGTAAGAAGAACTACTTCAATAGAAACTGTGTTAATATTAGTTACAGTTTTACCTCTAGCTTGGAGACCATTTATAAACCAACAATATTGCACGAAGTAGGAGGAACGAGCAAAAAAACTGATGTGCTCCCTCTGTATCAGTCATGTAATGCTGAAGTGGTAATATGTGAAGAGGTCATCCTCTGCCAAACATTAACGGAACGATAGGATATGAGCACATAGGAACGGTAGAGGGTAAGTTCAAACAACGCTACTATAACGATACGTTGTTTTTCAAATGTGTTGAAAAGAAGAATACAGGAAATTTGTCAAACTACATCCAACACTTAAAAGAACACGACACTGATTTTGATTTTAAATGGAAGATCATTGAGTGAAGCAGACCATATATCAATGATAAAAAAAAGGACACATTTTATGCAAAGCCGAAAAAGCTTCACATGAAGAAATACCAATAGTCTAGGAAATATTCAATTATGAAATCTGAGATTTTCAATAAGTGCCTTCATTTCGACGAATACCTGTTGCAATTCCGAAAATTTACTGTATCACCGTATTAAACATATAAACATCAGCTAAGATTAATATGTGTCTTTCATGCTACAATCGTTTTAGTTTCAACACACGGTCTCAGACCACAAAACACTTATCATGCGAGTATATCCCCGTAAATCTTTAAATATTATTAAATTAAAATCAATTAACTTTGATACATGTTGTTTAGAAGCGCAGTGGCAGTGGAAACGTAGTCCAAGCAACAGAACTACTTACTTGTTTTAGTTCCAAAGTCTAGGATTGTTCTACGAGTTGTTATATACTTTTTTTAGCCTAATCAATATTCTTAATTTCTTACTTTTAATAATTTATATTTATAATATAAGCAGTGTGAGAAATACCTTTCTTAATATTGATGAACGCTACTATACACGTTATCTTGCTAATTGCTAATAAAATTTCTTCACGTCTGTGTTTGCAATTATTTATCATAGTTTATTGAAAGTATTCTTATAGAAATATAATAATGATGTGTGCAATTTATAAGTGCGCTTGGCAACTTTAAAAATTCGAAAGAACGGCATCAGTGGGTGTTATAATGTATTGTAGTCGTGTTATTTGGAGACGCTCATATTCTCATATATTTTAAGGAAAACAGATTTACGAATTTCTGAAATAATCCTTAGTAGGCGTTCATTTACGTAGAAATATACAAACATAAAATTATGAGTAAATATATAATATTTCGATGTGGATTTGGTAGACGGAAATTGAAAGAAGCCAGTCGTGTGTATATATATATATTTCCGTTGTCTGTAGTTTATTGTTCTAACGTCCTGTACCCTGATATGCATGTATATACACATGTAGATGTAAGTATGTACATATATGTGTGTATACATGTATATATATTCTTTGTATTATTACATTATTGAACGCACACGTCCTATTTTGCAAGTAAATCTACTATTATTCTGACGTGACTATCTTTCTATCTATCTATCTGTCTATCTATCTATCTATCTTTCTATCTATTTATCTATCTGTCTTCCTCCATCTTTCTATCTATACCTCTGTCCTGGCCTCTACTTCACTGCTATACCCTTCTGTCCCTTCCTCATTGTTCCACTTCCTCCCTCCACCATCCTCTCTATCTATTTATCTATCTGTCTTCCTCTATCTTCCTATCTACCCTTCTGTCCTGGCCTCTACTTCACTGCTTCTGTCCCTTCCTCCTTGTTCCACTTCCTCCCTCCACCATCCTCTCTGCTCTCGTGTGACCTGTGGTCAACTTTCTTTTCACTCCAGCCGCTGTGAAGGCAAGACGAACTACTAGCGTTCTACCTCAGATTTGCGTTTGGCCGTACGGCTTTTGAATGTTGTTTTCACTGTCCATTTTTTCCTGTCTTGGTTTGTGTTTGCCACCTTGGAATCCTCTGTGTAGTGGGTTGATCCACTACTCAGGAAGAGACTATTCTAGAGTACGTTCTGTCTTGTCTTCGAAACGTCTAGATAGAATAGAGACAGCTGATGAAGGGATATTCCAAGTGGCTTTCCGTTTTCCTATGTGTTCGTTCCGTTGTCTGTAGTTTATTGTTCTAACGTCCTGTACCCTGATATGCATGTATATACACATGTAGATGTAAGTATGTACATATATGTGTGTATACATGTATATATATTCTTTGTATTATATATATATATATATATATATATATATATATATATATATATATATATATATATATATATATATATATATATATATATATATATATACATATGTGTGTGTGTGCGTGCGTTTATGTGTGTATGTTTGCGTGTCTGTGCTTGTCTCTCACCAACGCTTGACAACCAATGTCGGTGTGTTTACGTCCCAGTAACTAGCAGTTCGGAAAAAGACACCGATAGAATAAGTACTAAGCTTACAAAGAATAAGTTCTGGGGTCGACTTGTTCGACTAAAGGCGGTGCTCCAGCATGGCCGCAGTCAAATGACAGAATCAAGTAAAAGAATAATATATATATACACGGACGTGTTTTTCTCCCTCTCTTTTACCTTTTCTCTTTTCAAAGAAATGTTTCTCTCAGCGTTCACTATTTTCCTCTCGTTCTGGTCTAACGACCCTCCTTGCTTGTTTTCGTTCGGTCTCCACTGTCATGTCTTTGTTCCCAACTTTGACCCACCATAAATCCTAAATTTTATTTTAGAATTTATGGAAGCAGCTGTCTTTGAAGACTCATATTGTCATTGAATGCTCGAATTGAGGAGTAGATAGACAGCCAACAACTGATGAAGGGTCCTTTCTCTGTGTTTACTTGTCCTGTTTTCCATTTTTTCTCATTGTTTATGTATTTCATGTTATTTGCGCCATTGGTGACTCCAGTATCCATATATGCATATATATATATATATATATATATATATATATATATATATATATATATATATATATATATATATATATATATACATATACATATATATATATATATATATATATATATATATATATATATATATATATATATATATGTATATATATATATACACCACACACACACACACACACATATATATATATATGTATATATATATATATATATATATATATATATATATATATATATATATATATATATATATATATACATATATATATATATATATATATATATATATATATATATATATATATATATATATATATATATATATATATATATATATATATATATATATATATACATATATATATATATATATACGTATAGGAAGAATTCACAAAGAAAACAACAGACGAAGACAGGTGGTGTAGAAAACAAATAGATGTATTAGTATAACGCTCAGGAATTGAAAAAGTCTAACGTTTCGAGCCTACGTTCTTCTACAGAAAGGAACACAGAAAGAAACAAGGAGAGAAAAAATGTGTATAGTGGTCAGTGATCTATCATGACGAATGCCAGACAGAAGGGTCCGGGAATATATATATATATATATATATATATATATATATATATATATATATATATATATGGGAGAATGTACGAAAAAACAACAACAGACGAGGACAGGTGGTGTAAATAACAAAAGGATGTATTAGTATGACGCTCGGGAATACGGAAAGTCTTTGACGTTTCGAGCTACGCTCTTCAACAGAAAGAATACGGAGACAAGGAGAAAAACACGGAGAAAAAAAAAAAAAATATATATATATATATATATATATATATATATATATATATATAAATATACAGGGATTAGCAATTGAGTTGCTTCTCCAACATACTGAAAATTTAGAAATAGCAGTCAAAGAACTACTGATTCCAAACTACAAATTTTCTCCAAAGTGGATGGCGATATTTATGGCACACATACGGGACTATTTGTGACGCACATGGAATAGATTTCTTTGAGGTGAGGTGCCTGAACTCGCTAGCCGATGAATTCGTAAGTGCCTTTCTTATCGTTGATTTTTGGTGTCGCATGGCCAAAGATTACCGTGAATTTTTTTAGAGACACTTTCAAATTTATCAGAATATTGAGGCTGAAGATTGGAATAGTGAAATTTCCATTCACTTAACCATGAAACGATTCGTATCCAATTAACTAAAGGCTTGGCTTGTTTACGCTTTTCCCTCCGGTTTTTTGTTCTATGTGTGCCATAAATATCGCCATCCACTTTGGAGAAAATTTGTAGTTTGGAATCAGTAGTTCTTTGACTGCTATTTCTAAATTTTCAGTATGTTGGAGAAGCAACTCAATTGCTAATCCCTGTATATTTATAATGATAAATAGTCTTACCGATAAAGGTTTTTTTCATACTGAACTACTTGGCAGAATTGTTAATTATTAATTCTATTATTAATTGACGATTCTCTGCCCTTATTCTTGTATATTTTATATTTGATATCTCTAAGTTGGATGGCTAAACCGTAATCCAGTTCGACACGGAACTTTTTTTCATACGGGACTATTTGTGACGCACATGGAATAGATTTCTTTGAGGTGAGGTGCCTGAACTCGCTAGCCGATGAATTCGTAAGTGCCTTTCTTATCGTTGATTTTTGGTGTCGCATGGCCAAAGATTACCGTGAATTTTTTTAGAGACACTTTCAAATTTATCAGAATATTGAGGCTGAAGATTGGAATAGTGAAATTTCCATTCACTTAACCATGAAACGATTCGTATCCAATTAACTAAAGGCTTGGCTTGTTTACGCTTTTCCCTCCGGTTTTTTGTTCTATGTGTGCCATAAATATCGCCATCCACTTTGGAGAAAATTTGTAGTTTGGAATCAGTAGTTCTTTGACTGCTATTTCTAAATTTTCAGTATGTTGGAGAAGCAACTCAATTGCTAATCCCTGTATATTTATAATGATAAATAGTCTTACCGATAAAGGTTTTTTTCATACTGAACTACTTGGCAGAATTGTTAATTATTAATTCTATTATTAATTGACGATTCTCTGCCCTTATTCTTGTATATTTTATATTTGATATCTCTAAGTTGGATGGCTAAACCGTAATCCAGTTCGACACGGAACTCTTTTTCATACGGGACTATTTGTGACGCACATGGAATAGATTTCTTTGAGGTGAGGTGCCTGAACTCGCTAGCCGATGAATTCGTAAGTGCCTTTCTTATCGTTGATTTTTGGTGTCGCATGGCCAAAGATTACCGTGAATTTTTTTAGAGACACTTTCAAATTTATCAGAATATTGAGGCTGAAGATTGGAATAGTGAAATTTCCATTCACTTAACCATGAAACGATTCGTATCCAATTAACTAAAGGCTTGGCTTGTTTACGCTTTTCCCTCCGGTTTTTTGTTCTATGTGTGCCATAAATATCGCCATCCACTTTGGAGAAAATTTGTAGTTTGGAATCAGTAGTTCTTTGACTGCTATTTCTAAATTTTCAGTATGTTGGAGAAGCAACTCAATTGCTAATCCCTGTATATTTATAATGATAAATAGTCTTACCGATAAAGGTTTTTTTTCATACTGAACTACTTGGCAGAATTGTTAATTATTAATTCTATTATTAATTGACGATTCTCTGCCCTTATTCTTGTATATATATATATATATATATATATATATATATATATATACATATATATATATATATATATATATATATATATTTACAGGGTGCGAGAGGTATTTGAGGACGCTTTACTATCAGTATGTTACTCTCTTCAAACCAAATGAGAAATTTTTATTTCATTTCTTTCAGATGCTCCATGGCAGACAAAATGCTACCATAAGAGAATGAAAAAGCATACAGTTATTATTGTTATATGTGAAAAACACGGCGATTTAGAAATTGTCAACTTTCTAAATGGTGCACGATCTTTTATACTCAAAGTTCAGGTGGAATTGAAACCCTCTGATGGTGTTGTTACAACTGTATCAAAGAGATAAAAATAAAAATGGCTATACGCTCGGACACTATAAGGATACCACTTTCAACAGGTTCAAAGCATTAACGATGATGATCCTGGAAGATCAATGAGGCCATCGCCAAAGAACTCCACGTGTTGGAGCGGACTATCGGAGTTGTGGAGCGCGAGAACATTCGATACAAATCATATGTACTGAGGAGAGGCGAATTCAGGTCTGCAAAAACACATGAAAACAGTTTGACCTGTGCCAAGCGGTTGCTTAACAAAGTTAAAAGCCCTTGCAAACTTGGCAACACAAACGCACACACACACACACACACACACACACACACACACACACACACACACGTATATGTATATGAAATGTAAGAGAAAGGAAATGGAATTCACGAGACTCTTTATTCTCTGAAATTAAGTCTCGTGAATTCCATTTTCTTTCTCCCATTTTGGTTTTTATATAAACTCTACGTACACAAAGGAATTTCTGAAGTAAATACAGGGGCATATACCTTCATATTTTTGTTGACATCAGGTAGCCGAATACTGTGGACAGGCTTTAAACAGTATACTACAAGGTGGGCATATCCGAATATAAAATTATCACTGTCTGTCTATCTATCTATCTATCTATCTATCTATCTATCTATCTATCTATTCTATTCTATAATTTGTTTTACCCAGAGGCTGTGACCATGTGTGGGGTCACGCCATTATATGTAATACGCATAAGAAATAGCAAAATTAAGAGAGAAAAAGGTCAAGGGTGCAGAGAGAATCAGAAAGGTGACTAAGAAAGAAAGAAATAATGAATGAATGAATGAAAGAAAGAAAGAAAGAAAGAAAGAAAGAAAGAAAGAAAGAAAGACAGAAAGAAAGAAATAAAGAAAGGAAGAAAGAAAGGAAGAAAAGAAGAGCGTGATAATGAAAGTGTAACGTGTGTGACATAAACAAGAGACTGGGTGAAGTGGGGAGGTGTCATACACCACCATCGCCTCAACACTCACATAGAGAGAGGATGTGAGAGAGGAGGGAAGGAGAAAGAAAGCGAAGGGGAGGAAGAGAGAGATAGAGAGAAAAGGGAGGAAGGAGGAGAAAGAGCGAGGAAACAGCTTATGGGAGTTAAACAAGAAAAGAAATTGTAGGAGAGCGAAGAGATTTTGAAATGCAAAGAAAGAATGGTTTTTAAAAGAGTAACAAAGAAAAGAAGGAAGAAAGAGAAGAAGGAACGAAGTAAGAAAATGATAAAAAGAAAAAGAAAAGAAGAAAGGACAAAGAAAGAAAGTAGGAAGGAAGGTATACAGTGCGGTAGGTTGGTAGATAGGTAGGTAGGAGGGGAATGTCAGGACAAGATTAAAATTCCTTAAAAATTGCGTCAGTTTAAAATTCTAAAGAAATGGTGAATGTAGGTTAGCAGCAACGAGGGTCCTTCTTGTGTTTTGACCGACCTTCTGGAAGCATCTGGAAACAATTATTGAAACAATAACCAAAATTTTACATTTGAGAGAAAGAGAAGGCAAAAAACAAAACAAAAAAAATAAAACAAAACGAAACAGAACAAACCACAAGCATTTGAACACTTCATTCTTTCTGTATGCGTATATTTATGCCACATACATACATACATACATACATACATACATACATACATACATACATACATACATACATACATATATACATATATTTATTATTTGTTATATATATATATATATATATATATATATACATATGCATATACATATACTTACATACGCTTATTTGAGTGGGTATGTATATATTAATATATATATATATATATATATATATATATATATATATATATATATATATATATATATATGTGTGTGTGTGTGTGTGTGTGTGTGTGTGTGTGTGTGTGTGTGTGTGTGTGTGAATATGGTTTGTATGATGAGTGTTCGTCAGGCCAAAAATAACAGAACTCAATACAGCGTGTAGAGTAAGATTTAATTTGGGAATTGGTAAAATCAGTACACGTGTTCTTCTCACTGCCAGTTTCATCTCCCGACTCCTCAAACTATATATATATATATATATATATATATATATATATATATATATATGTGTGTGTGTGTGTGTGTGTGTGTGTCTTGGGTATAACTTTAAACTGCATCCAGTCGTGGTCCTCTGGCTCGAGAAGTCCAGGATTTTGAGAAATGTTGAAGCATCTCTTAGACACTGTTATTTGCAGGTTAACTCTGACCCGGAGTAGCAGCGCCAGTATTTCTTTTTTAAACATGGTAGTTATTCTATCAGTCTCTTTTGCCGAATCGCTAAGTTACAAGGACATAAACACACCAACATTGGTCGTCAAGGAGTGATGGTGGATAAACACAGACGCAAAAAAAACAAACATATGAATATGTATGTGTATATATGATAAATAAATACCTAGAGGACATCACGAACGAGTGAGAAATACGTAAACACATAACGAGAGATAAGTACGGGACAAAATACCACAAGAGGTCTAACCCCTCCTCAGTTATCGACTGTTAATTACTCCCTATTTCGAGCTTTCAACGACAAAATAGGAAAACTTCATTAAACAGTAGCGTCCAGAAATTTTAAAAATATAAAATTTCTGGGGAGTTAGAGCTTCGAACGAACAAACAACGATAGGATGGACGTACGGAGTAAACAATCGACGAAGACAAACATTAAGGGCCGTTAGGCCAAGACGTATTAAAACGGGTGACGCCTGGGAGAAACTTTGGAAGGATATAGAATAAATCACAAGAGAAGAAAATGGTAGAAGAGAAAAAAGAGAGAGGACAAAAAGACACAAAAACAAACACATGAATACATATGTATGTTTGTATGTATGTATGTACGTATGTATATATGTATATATGTATATAGATGTATATATATATATATATGTATATATATATATATATATATATATATATATAATATATATAATAATATATATATATTTAATATATATATATATAATATATATATATTTTATATATATATATATATATATATATATATATATATATATATATATATATATATATATATATATATATATATACGTGCTTCTATCAATTTCTGCCTACTAAATCCTACTCTAAAGTATTGGTCACCCAGAGGGTGCAATGGAAGACACTTGCCCAAGCTGTCACGCACTTGGACTGAACTCGGAACCATGTGGTTGGGAAGCAAACTTCCTACCACACATCCATGTTTGCGCTGATGTGTATGTATTCATGTATATTTTTAGCTGTAACGGTTTGAATCCTGCTAGTTTGTTAGTTTTTCTTATCCAAACATGGAAATGAGAGTTTATAATATTTAACATTACTTTAATCATATAATTAAAAAAAAATAGATTCAACAACATTAGAAAATTTAACGGAGTAATATTAAAAAAAGCAAACATTCATAGTCAAATAGTACTATTGTACTGTTTAACCCCAGATTATTCCTGATCCAGCGAGCTTATGATCAAAGATACACTAACTGTAGTTATCTTGTCTTTTATTCGTACATTATATATTAAGAACTTTATAATAAAACACATCCTCCTCATATTTAATATCACGGAGAAAATATAAATTCGAACAAAAGAAGAACAGATATGTTGGTTTTATTCTGTTATAATCACAGAAGGAGAAAACATATTCTCAACTTGGCCATAAATCAGTTTTATTGGCAAGTGACAAGCTTGGTCGATAAACAATATAATTAGTGTTACATAGAGAGTCTCAGTTACCACGTCAAGGATATTATAATATAAAGAAACGGTGAAATCTTATTGATTACAGAAGGAATATGACGGTGTAGAAAGTTTATTAATGAAGTATGTACGAGTATGCATTCATTTCTCTGTAAGTACATATATGCACACACACACACACACACACACACACACACACACACACACACACACACACATATATATATATATAAATGGAACAAAAATGCATTCGGACAGATAGATGATACAAAGACGGACAAGAGAAACAACAATTAGAAGGACAGGCAAAAAATGACGGGTCATTCGTGGCTTTCTTTCCTCAGTCAAGTTCCAGAAGTCACGACCATTTCGGGCAGTTACACTTGAGATGGTTCGATCTGGTTGCACCCAAAAAAGTCTAAGCTAAGAGCATTAGACCCCTTTGTAAGAAAGCTAGCGAATGTGTACGGCAACAAAGACAAAAAAGCAAATAAACAAATAAAAAAAAACGGAGAACATGGTACACAATTACGAATACAAACAACAAGAAATAACAACAGGCGTCTTTCGACTGAGAATGAATCCAATTGAGCTGCTGGTGTATGAAGTGAAAGCCTAAAGGCAGGGACATGGGAGATGGACATAAGAGGTGTTGGCAGTCGGGAGTCAGGCCAAAAAAGAAAAAAAATCATGGCTGGCCGGACACCGGTCACGTGGAAGGATGAGAGAGGGGTGGGTGGGGCAGCGGGATTGAAGGATTAGGAAAAAAATCAGAGATAAAGAGAAAGGTACAGGGAAGATAAACGAGTGGGAAATAGTGGAAGTTAAAGAAAGAGAGGGCCAAGAAATGTGAGAGAGGGGGAGCGACAAAAAGGAAGAGAAATGAGAGGGGGAATAAAAGATAGAGTAAGAGTCGTACAAAATTTAGATACATACCTGGTGCGATGGGTAAATTGTCGCCATTTTATATTTTCAATTTCGCGCATTGTTTGTTTTAGATTCTGTCGATTACACAGTATGGTAGGGTCAGCTGGGCACCGTCTGTAAGAAAAACAGCACCATGATGCAATTCACTCTGACAGAAATTTGGAAACAACATGCTGTATTGCTTGGCATTCAAGCCAGAAGCTCCAATACAAACAATTCAGAGTGTTTAACTGTCAATCTGAGGACAGTGCAGAGGATTCGGAAAGAGTTGGATGATTACGAAGATAATGGTGATTACGAAGATACGGCAGTTCGGAAAACTAACTCTGATCGTTTTGATAAGAAAAGAACTTCTGAATTTGTGGGTGAGATCCAGGCTATGATTGACAACAACCCCTCCAAGTCAATCAGGTCCATCACCATGGGCATGCGAGTGTCTGAGTTTCATATCAGACAGGTAGTGCATGAAGGCATTCGATATTCCTCATACATAGTGAGAAAGGGCCAATTTTTATCCCAAGCCATGAAGAACAAGAGGAAAGACCGCGCTACGAAGCTGTTGAACAAACTCAAGCATCCTGCCAGGATCAAATGGTGAACACATAGCCTACATCACAGCCTACATCAAGTGCCTGGAGGAGATAGTGCTGCCCTGGGTCAAGAGGATGGCTGCTGGAAGACCCTATGCCTGGCAATAGGACCCTGCACCATGCTACATAAGCTGGAGAACCCAGTCAGAGTCGATAAAATAAGTACCAGTTCATCACTGGGGTCGATGTAATCGACCAGCCCCCTACCCCAAAGTTTCAGGCCTTGTACCTATAGTAGAAAGGATTATTAGCGAGTTGGCAGAATCGGTGGCACGTCGGACGAAATGCTTAACGATATTTCGCCCGTACGTTCTGAGTTCAAATTCCGCTGAGGTCGACTTTGCCTTTCATCATATCAGGATCGATAAAATAAGTACCAGTTACGCACTGGAGTTAATGTAGTCGGCTTTCCCCCCTCCCCGATATTGGTGGCCTTGTGTCAAAATTTGCAACCAATATTAACCAAGCGTTTGGCCGGGGAACCGTCGAAGAATTCACAGCTCAATTTTGGTGCCAGAACTTTTGCATGGAGACGAGAGACTCGAAGACGAGAGAACAGCCGTACACGACCTTCTACGTTTGGCAACGACCAATCACGAGAGTGTGTGTGTATGTGTGTGTGGAGGGGGTGTTATTATTGGAGTGGATCCACTTAAAAATAACTCGAGAGGCTGGCGAAGAGCGAAGCGTTGACTATTTAACAGTTGTTCGACATTTACATCACAATGAAAAGTACAAAAAAAAAAAAAGAGAAAAGAGTTCGACAAATGAGTACTTCACAAGCTAAACGACAGAAACATCCCACCACCACCACCAACACCACCACCATCACCTAAAAATATTACCATTCCGAAGTCAGATCTGTCTCTTGTTTTGCGCAGCAAAAAAAAAAACGATCCATTGTGACACGTGACGAAAATGGATTCTTCAGTCGGAGAAAAGTAATTGTTGTGTTGGCTGCAGAGGTGCAATGGTACAATTGGGGATGTAGTTGTAGCAGTAGCAGCAGCAACAGTAGCAACAGCAGCAGCAGCAGTAATGGTAGTAATAGTAGTAGTAGTAGTAGTAGTAGTAGTAGTAGTAGTACTAGTAGTAGTAGTAGTAGTAGTAGTAGTAGTAGAGGTTAGTAATCAATGCAATGGTGGTGTTGTAGCTACGGTGATAGCTGCAGTGGTATGGTTGTGACTACTGTATGAGAGTATTGGTAATAGTAGTGGAGGCAGCAGTCTAGTAACATTGATAGTAGTTATAGTGGAATCAGTAGTCTAATAGTATCAGTAGTAGTTGTAGTGGTATTAGTCTAGTAGTAGTAGTAGCCGTGGTAGTGGTGGCTGTAGTAGTAGTAGTAGTAGTAGTAGTAGTAGTAGTAGTAGTAACAGCCGTGGTAGTGGTGGCTGTAGTAGTAGTAGTAGTAGTAGTAGTAGTAGTAGTAGTAACAGCCGTGGTAGTGGTAGTAGTAGTAGTAGTAGCAGCAGCCGCGGTAGTGGTTGCTGTAGTAGTTGTAGTGG
>NC_142938.1:74116734-74119234 GCF_046866305.1 Octopus bimaculoides | reverse complement strand
TGGTGGTGGTGGTGGTGGTGGTGGCGGTAGCGGCGGCGGCGGTGTGTGATGAAGATGACGGAAGTCCGGAGGTGCGGGCCGGTAATTCCTGCTGATAGATAAAGAGTAATTTACCTCTTGCCGTCACTTCACAGGCATGGCGAATCAAGCATCTATTACAATATTCCTGCACAAATGCACTGCATATGCACTCTGTGCTGCTGCTGCTGTTACTACTGCACATGATGATGACGATAATGATGATGATGATCAAGATGATAATGACGGCGAAGAAGGCAACTATAGCATTGCTGTTGCTACTGAATTCGTACGCGATGGTTCCCCCTTGAAAGATATTGTGAAAACCCCATAAATACTGTCACTCAAAGCAATATTTTTTTCTAGTCATACATTATTATCTATGTTTATGAAGCTAAGACAGCGTTGTCTCTGCTGAAGTTATCAATCAACCAATCAACCTATCTATCTATCTATCTATCTATCTATCTATCTATCTATCTATCTATCTATCTATCTATCTATCTATCTAGCTGTCTATATACGAGTATACATATATATATATGTACATATATTCTCTATTTATTTCCTCGTATTCCATTCTGTTAAAGAGCGTAGGCTCGAAACGTAAACGACTTTCTCACTTTCCCGAGCGTCAAACTTATACACATGCTCGTTGTTCATACACCTATCTTCGTTTTTTGTATTTCTGTAAATTTCAACTATGTGTGAGTGTGTGTGTGTGTGTGTGTGAGTGTGTGTGTGTGTGTGTGTGTGTGTGTGTGTGTGTGTGTGTGTGTATTATCAACCACGTATACTTAACGTATATCAACCATGTATTTGCCAGTCGATTGCGATTTGGCGTCTGTGGAGATTATTCTCTTAAAGTACCGGGTGTTAAAACACTTGAAAGTTACGGACAATTTATCATTCAGGAGTGATGGACATCAGTGGACACCATTTAGGAGTGATGGTCCTCAATGTTTCGCATTTTTTGTGGCTTATCAACATCACGTACCGGAACAGTATCGGAGAGGAATCAATTCGCCAGTCCACGACTTACGACATGCAAATAGCATGAAAACTATCTGCAGGTATAACGGAGCAATGCATACGGCAAAGAACAACACTCGGTGCCTTGAAGAGTATTCTCTACAACGGCAAATCGCAGCTTACCGGCAAATACACGATTCATGTACGTTAAGTATATGTGGTTGATAATGTTTTTTTACATTAGCGCTGCTTCTCTTTCATATTCAAATTTATCCTTTCATTGCCTTTCTTATCACACAACATACCTATATATGTGTAGGTACATACTTATATATATATTTATACAGTAATCCCTCGACTATCGCGGGTGTTACGTTCCGACCCTCACCCGCGTTAGGCGAAAATCTGTGAAGTAGAAACAGTACTGTATATTTTAAAATTATATTTATAATTTGTATATATTTATTTTATTATAAATGCAAAACAATACCACGGAGGAATCGACGTAAGCTTAAATAATAAATCGTGATAGGCGAACAGCAATATGGCGAGGGATTACTACATATATATATATATATATATATATATATATATATATATATATATATATATATATATATATATATATATATATATATATATATATATATATATACCAGAGTAAGCACATAAATGCGAAACAAGGTGGAAAAATAGTACTCGAATACCAGAGGTAGAGTAATATGCTTTATTAAAAAGTGTCCGACGAACGGGAACGTGAAATTCTGAATAACAGTTTTTGTGATAATTTTGCTGCTTTTTAATAAAGTATATGACTGAAACAGCTGTAAGATATCCCATTTTCTGTCATTATATGTCATTTTTATAATTACTGATATGACATAATATGTCACATGTGTTTGTATATTGTTATTATTGTCCTTTTAGTAAACAAATAAACAAGTAAATTGGCATAATACAATGTCTGCAAGTTGATGAATGCCACCTATCAATCCATTAGGTGTCTTGGGGAAATTTCGAACCTGGGTTCTCATTCCTAAGGTATTATTATTATTATTATTATTATTATTATTATTATTATTATTATTATTATTATTATTCAGGTCACTGCCTGGAATCGAACTCGGAATCTTGGGGTTAGTAGCCCGCGCTCTTAACCACTACGCCATATGCCCATCCGTCAAATGTAAATAATGTAAATAATGTGCATAATTCCTCATCTCTTAAATATGGAACTGTATAGTTTCAATTCTTTGTTGGAGCTATTTAACTTAATTTACACAAGAGACAAGCATGAAGCCCTATAATCCTCATTTTTACATCTGAAACTAAATAGAACTGATTCTTTCCTGGCCGATGGATAGAGTGATTTTTTGTTGATCCCGCCAATAACAGAACAGACCAGTATACTATACATGCTTACATACACACACACACACACACACACACACACACACACACACACACACACACATACATATATATATATATATATATATATATATATATA
>NC_142938.1:74106734-74111734 GCF_046866305.1 Octopus bimaculoides | reverse complement strand
CATTATGTAAGATATACTCTTTTACTTGTTTCAGTCATTTGACTGCGGCCACGCTGAGGCACCGCCTTTAGTCGAGCACATCGACCCCAGGACTTATTCTTTGTAAGCCTAGTACTTATTCTATCGGTCTCTTTTTGCCGAACCGCTAAGTTACGGGGACGTAAATACACCAATATCGGTTGTCAAGCGATGTTGGGGTGACAAACAGACACACAAACACACACACACACACACACACACACACACACACACACACACACACACACACACACATATATATATATATATATATATATATATATATATATATATACATATATACGACGGGCTTCCTTTAGTTTCCATCTACCAAATCCACTCACAAAGCTTTGGTCAGCCCGAGGCTATAGTAGAAGACACTTGCCCAAGGTGCCACGCAGTGGGACTGAACCCGGAACCATGTGGTTGGTAAGCAAGCTACTTACCACACAGCCACTCCTGCGCCTATATATGCAGAATATTATTTTGAAATGATACTGTTTCTGTTGCTAATAACGAATAGATCAGAAAACTTCACAGGGCTATCAGTAAAAGAAAAAAAAAAACAAACCTAGAAGACTTTTTGCAAAAAGCTTGAAGTAGGCGAAATTGAATATCGTACAGGTACCATGTTAACTAATTATCCGCCCACTAATGGTTACTTCTGGTGGTGAAAACTTTAATAATTGACTGAATCCGTTTGTATTATACATCCAGACGGAGTAAGAAGTATGCTTTCTTTATAATCACTATAAAGAGTGGGGGTAAAGACCCCCTTCAGTCTTGAATGACCATGGGATTGCACTTAGAAAGTTCCCCTTCGAAGCACAATTCCGGGCAAGGTTGTTTAAGGAAGACCAGCGGTCATCCATGCATGCCAACCTCCCCTTCTCCACGCCACCGATGTTATCCAGGGGAAAGGCAAAGGCTGATAGAGTTTGGCACCAGTGACCTCGCAACTCATTTCTACAGCTGAGTGAACCGGAGCAACGTGAAATAAAGTGTCTTGCTCAAGAACACAACTCACAAAACACACTGTAGATTTATAAAAACGTGATTTATGCTAGTTTCTTTCAGGCCCGGTGAGCTGGCAGAAACGTTAGCACGCCGGGCCAAATGCTAATTCGTCTGTCTTTATGTTCTGAGTTCAAATTCCGCCGAGGTCGACTTTGCCTTTCATCCTTTCGGGGTCGATAAATTAAGTACCAGTTACGCACTGGGGTCGATGTAATCGACTTAATCTATTTGTCTGTCCCCTCTATGTTTAGCCCCTTGTGGGCAATAAAGAAATAAGAAACGTTGGCATGCCTGGCGAAATGCTTAGCGGTCTTTCGTCTGTCTTTATGTTCTGAGTTCAAATTCTGCTGAGATCGACTTTGCCTTTCATCCTTCCGAGGTCGATAAATTAAGTACCAGTTGCGCACTGGGGTCGATCTAATCGACTGGCCCCCTCCCCCAAAATTCCGGGCTTGTGCCTAGAGTAGAAAAAGAATTGTCAGTTAGATTTTGCATTAGAACTACTAACCTTTTGGTTGTAAGTTCAAATCAACAGCATACATTTCGGTATATCCCAGTGCTTGTGACTCTACTCTATGATACTTCTAACTCGCTGTGAAGAAATGGGTACAGTACGTCACTGAAAGCTGGCTATAACAGGCTAGTACCATATTCAAAGGGAAATTTGATACTGCAGAAACTGGGTTAAGTGTCGACCTTACAGATATTAAAATAATAAGGTTGAGTTAGAGGAACAAATACGGCATCAATGTCTCTTCAAAACCTCCAAAACTGGAGCCTCTTCTGACTGAAGACTTAGTTGAAATGTTTGCAACAGAGCAGATTCTGTTAAAGATATCCAAGGACAAGGTATTGGTGCTAAGCCAGATGACGGGTTAGTTCTGTCGCACTGGGGTTTGTAAAAACATTAATTACAAAGATGGATATGGAAAAGAACTTTTAAAGAGACGAACCAGCCCGGAGATCAATCTGTTGTTTGAAGGCCCGTTAACATACGTTTCGAGGTTCAATTTGAAGTAAAGCATCAGTTCGAGGAAAGAAGCTTGTTAGAATAAGATAACTTATGACTAACGGAAAGCTCGACAGAGAATTATTGCGTCTAGGAAGAGAAGTTGGGGACACATTTGAAGGTCTTGACAGAGGTTACTGGACCAGAAAGTTTAACAGAGAAATGAGCTCAGCGAAAACTATTTCGTCAATACGCCAACAGAAAGAAAAGGATCCGCAAGTTGATTCTGAACTTGATTAAATAAGTCCAGTCACTCAGAAGAGGCCTCCAGCCCAAAGAAGACAGTAATATCTAATGCAAAGCTGATCAGTGGCCTCATAGAGATACAAGATATTCTCAGATGTAAGAAATTTGTAAGCATGGAAAAAGAATCCAACTTTCTTTGTAGCTGGGAACTGAACATATTTGTATTCGTTCCAAGTGAGATCCCTGATCAAACAATAACTTTAGCATCTATAATTTCAAAACAGATTTTGACATCAGTCTATCAACCACCGATATCAAATTTATTGCCTAGTAATATATTTGACCGTATCTGTTTACAGATATGACATATATCTGCTAACCATAGATTATTTTTTTACAATCAATCTATTAATGTTTGATATCAACTTACTAACATATTTTACACATAAAAGATTTTTACAGAAACAGATTTAACAACCGTCTGTTATGCAATAAATTCAGCATAATGTATCTCTCAGCAACAACATATTTTGACATCTATTTGCTATCAATAAATTTGACATTTATCGCACCCCTACCCTCACCCCCCCCCCCAATTAATTTAAAATCTATCGCTTGACAACAGGTTTCATAATTATTGGTTAACGACTGATTTGACAAAGATTTACTAAAATGGATTTAACATCTTTATGTTAATATATTGACGTCGAGCTGCTGACAACATATTTGACGTGTATAACAGTTTTGACATTCATCTGTTAGCAATATTTTACATCTATCTGATAACAACAAATATCACATCTATATTTTAACAACAGATGTCACATCCATCTGTAGTAACAAATTTGACATGGATCTCTTAGCAATAAACTTAATGCCTTATAACAGCAGATCTCTCAGTTAAAATGTCCACCAACAAATGAAGTTAGTCCATGGTAATTCATTATATTTTAGCCAGGTGTTTAATAAATCTGTCATTTTTGTCTGGAAGTGTCAATTTTTGTTTTCTAAACTGTTTCTCCTACCTGTTACAAATAATATCAGTTATATACTGAGGTCCATCCAATTGACTCTATTCCTTCTTGACAAATATCGGACTTGTGGTATTGAAAGAGAGAAATGATAAATGAACCTTTTAAATAAAAGGATGTTGGATAACAGGACAGATTGGAGTAACTGTAATTTAGAGTGGTAAGAAGTATAGAATGATGAATAGTAAAAGTGACCAGTAAAAAATTGACCAGTCGAAGAGTGGTCAGTAATACGGTAAACAGTAGAAGAATGGCCAGCCCTACAGTTTGATTTTCACATACAAGAGATGGAAGTCATATTATATCTGACAAGTAGGATAAGAAACGAACTACTAAGTCTTTTTATCTACTTTAATTAATAAATGTATTTATTCATTTATCTATTAAATTGTCTAGCATTTGAGAGTCAATCTTTGAGATTCAAAAAAATTCGGAGACCTTTATGTATGTATATAAATAAATCAATAAACAATATCTTTATAACTTCTGACGAAATTTTATTAATATTATTAACATACTATTCTGTATATTTCCAAGGACTTTTTATGCATACATATGTATATATATGTATAAATATATATATATTAGTGAAGCACTACAAATGTTTCAAAAGGCCACTGAATGCATATTATGTAACATTAACAACGCTTCATAGCCACCCGGCATGTGGTTCTTTTACTGAAGATTATTTGCCGGCAATAATAAGTAACGCTGGCTGCTTTTAAACTGGAGTTGTATAGCATTTCTCTAATACACTTAGCCCTCCACATTTAATCATTCCCTCTTTGAACTTCTTTCTTTTAACACCTCGAATGTAAGATCTCTTCTCTGAAGACGGAGGTTCGTCTCATCCTACGATGGAATCAATCTGCAAACATTATTTTGGACCACCGAGCCCCTAGAAACAGCTGTTGGATTCATAATACCTTTCTTCAACCCCTTTAATTCTCAATATAATTTGTATCCTTTGTAAGTTTGACTTTTTTGTATGTAAACATATATACATTTTTTGTATTTCATTATTCAATATACTTTATATATTGATCTAACTTGCTTATCACTACATTTCTATCTATCTATCTATCTATCTATCTATCTAGCTAGCTAGCTAGCTATATATATATATATATATATATATATATATATATATATATATATATATATATATATATATATATATATATATATATTATACACACACACACACACGTTCATATTTTGAGTTCTATTTTCCTATTTGTATTATGAAACCTCTGTGTATGTGTGCGTGTGACCGCATAAAAATCCCCTGCTTGCCCACACTTACAATTTTTTTTTCTCTGGACGGATGGATTGCCATAATATGTATTCATCATTTCTGTCTTTGAACAGTTAATAAGAAAACCAGCCGCGTTTCCTTTCCTACTTAGACTATCCAATATCTAACTGCATCTCCTCTGTTGTTCTTGTAATAATCACCAAGTTGACAGCCTAGTCTTGATCGACCAGTGACTTATCCTTATATTGCATTCCACAGACAATCCTTTTTCAAAGGTTTCTGCAGTAAACAATCAATCATCGATAGCAGTTACAAATAACGGTGTCTTTGGTTTGAAATTTGGGAAAAGAATTTTAAAAAATGAATGTATAAACGAAAACATGAACGGAGTAAACGATGGATATGTTAGAATTTATTTGAAAATCCAACTGTCTCTCGATACAAAGCAATTTAAATATTAATAAAATTAGCGTTACTTTAG
>NC_142938.1:74091734-74099234 GCF_046866305.1 Octopus bimaculoides | reverse complement strand
TTAGATAGGAATTCTCTGATTTTATGAATTCTTTCTATAATGACATAATTATTCTTAATTTCAGATATTCAAGCCAACTGTATACCTACTTTTGTCCAAAGAATAAAATGTTTCGAATGGTACAACAATGCACTATAATACTTTCCGACCTGGGACATATAGTTTTTTTTTTGTGTGTGTGGGGGGGGGGGGGGTGTTTTTGAAAACTCCACATTGGTTTGGAAGTTTTTAATTTTTGTTTGTCTTTTATTATATTTATTTCAAAGACTATGGATATATAGCCCATTGTTTGTATTATAGTGAGCGTGATCGTTACCAGCGTCGCCTCCATGGCACTTGTGCCGGTGGCATGTGAAAAGACATTCGAGTGAGGTCGCTGCCAGTGCCACTGGACTGGCTCCTGTGCAGGTGGCACGTAAAAAACACCATTTTGAGCATGTCCGTCGCCAGTACCACCAGACTGGCCTTCGTGCCGGTGGCACGTAAAAGTACCCACTACATTCTCGGAGTGGTTGGCGTTCGGAAGGGCATCCAGCTGTAGAAACTCTGCCAAATCAGATTGGAGCCTGGTGTAGCCTCCAATCTGGTTTCACCAGTCCTCAGTCAAATCGTCCAACCCATGCTAGCATGGAAAGCGGACGTTAAACGATGATGATGATGATGCATTGTTGTACCATTCGAAACATTTTATTCTTTACCAACAATATACAATGCTTCAAGCGAACTACAATACTCTCATATCTCTACTTTTGTCCACTTCTGTATATAAGGTACTGTTCCAAATTTCAGGACTCGTATGGTCAGTTACCTAGTTTCCATGGCAATAAGTAATCAAGATCATAGCATCATTAGTCCTTGGCAGTAAAGCAGTTCATTTGAATGCGGCGAGCTGGCAGAAATGTTAGCACGCCAGGCAAAATGCTTAGTGGTATTTCGTCTGTTTTTATGTTCTGAGTTCAAATTCCGCCAAGGTCGACTCTGCCGTTCATCCTTTCAGGGGTCGATAAATTAGGTACCAGTTGTGTACTGCGGTCAATCTAATTGACTGACCCCCTCCCGAAAAATTTTGGGCCTTGTGCTAAGAGTAGAAAAGAATAAAGCAGTCCATTGCAGGGTCACTTATTTATAAGCGAGTGGACTGGAGCAATATGAAATGAAGTGTCTTGCCCAAGGACACAATACACTGCATGGGTCAGGAATTGAAATCACGATTTTGAGATTTAGAGTGCAACACTCTAACCACAAGGCCATAAGCCTTCACAGATACATATGTTTGTATGTATGTATGTATGTATGTATGTATGTGCAAGACCATGCCTCAGTAAAGCTGGGCTTATGAGTCATCTTCGTAGTCATAAAGCAAGACCGATGACTGACTACCAGGCCGCTGGTGATGATGCTACACACCATACTAATCATGTCTGTCGGGCATGTGGAAGGGAGTGTGATTCAGCAGGAGGACTTGAACGACACGCAAAGGTACATGGAGCCCAATTACAACAACAGCCTGCTATTGCCAGTAAAGGTTTTGGATGCCAACTCTGTGCAAGACATTGTAGATCTTTGGCTGGGCTAAAAAGTCACATTCGATCACAGCACCATTAAGTTAAGCTTCGTGCAATGGCCATACTCGATAACGAGGGGGCAGCCATCATCATCATGTATGTATGTATATGGAGAGAGAGAGAGAGAGAGAGAGAGAGAGATTATCAGAGAGAACAATGTGAAGAGGAAGAAGAAGAAATAGAAGGAAAATTTTTATGAGATTAAATTTATTGGAGAATCTGACAAAGAAATGATTTTCAGATTTGTTTTTAATTGTGAAGAAAAAAAAAAAAAAAAATGGAAGAATGGATGAATAAAAGACAAATATAAAATTAGTTAAGAAGAGGCAAAAAGAACGAAAAAGACAGAGAAAATAAAATAAATAAATGGATGAAAAAACAAAACACAACCGAACAAATAAACAAAAAGATAACGGAAAGAAAGAAGACCAAAAAAAGTAATTCCCAGACAACATGTTTATTAAAACTTGAATGTACTCAGTACAGTTGTACAAAACATTCATAAATATACCAAGCTCAACTAAAATGTTTCAAATAACTTGTAGCGGTGAGAAAATAAATATGGCTGCCATACAGTGAATTCAGCCAAGAAGGGAGTCACAAGCATTCTCTGCTCCCAGGTCACTTTCCGACCTGGGACATATAATTTTTTGTTTTTTGTTTTTTTTTGTGTGTGTATTTTTTGTTTTTGAAAACTTCCGCATTGATTTGGAAGTTTTTTTTATTTTTTGTTTTTCTTTTATTATATTTATTTTTAAAGTTCTTTCTTTCTTGCTTTCTTTGTTTTGTTTTATTTCATTTTTATTTTTTTTTAAATGTTTTTGTTTTGAGGGGGGAGAGGAAGATGTTCTAGGCAGGTGCACTATAATAATGATGATGATGATAATAATAATAATGATCATAATAATAATAATAATAATAATAATAGTGAAACAATACAAAATTTATACACAGATAATATATATATACATAGATATACATAATATATATATATATATATATATATACATATATATATATATATATATGATTAGAAACATGTAGGCAGTATTATTACAGTTGAGGAAATTAATTAGCAGAGAGAGAGAGAGAGAGAGTGAGAGAGAAACAGATGGAAAAAAATGGGAATTTTAAAAAATAACGAATTAAATTTTTCAAAAAAAAAGGGGAAAAAAAAACTCTGAACCCCCCGTGATTTTGAAAACCTATTTTCAGTAAAGAGTTTAATGATCTTTTTTTTTGTTTGTTTTGTTGAGGTGGTAGTGGTAGGGTATGGAGAGGAAGGAGGGGTAGTGGGAGAGCAGAGTGGGTGATATTAGAAAAATAATCAAGCTGGAAGAAAAAACCAAAAATTAAAAAAAAAAAAACAGTTAAATAAATAACAAATTGATGCAGATGAAATATTCTCGACCTTTTCTGTGAGGCATTTGTTTTTTTTTTTTTTTCCATTTTCACAATTAGAGAATGCAAATAAAGGGAGATAATCACGGCAAGGTATCAAACATTATATGTTCTGTCAATGGTCTTGCCAAAATAGATTATTTCGGAAGAGTGAATGAGGTAAAATGTAAGGTGGAAGAATGGTTTTGGAGTCACAGAAAGATAGTGGTAAAAATAACAAAAAAAAAAAAAAAAAAAAATTGAGAAAAAGATAAATATTAGAAAGGAGTCAATAGTATTGATGAAGGTGGTGGGGGTATGTACAATAGAAGTAAAAGCTGAACATTCCAACAAAAGGCTGGTGTTCATACAGAAACTAAGTGGATAATGTTTTATCTAAATGTTAAATTAAAGTTATTATTTAAACACAAGTTTAAGAATAACAACAGAACATTTAGTGATGGTGGTGGTTGGGAAGAGAAGGTGGAGTCAATACTGAGAGTAGAGTTTACATTTATGACAAAAACTCATGTTGATTGGGAGTTTAAAGTTTGGTCTGACGGCTTATTCAATCTGGTTGAATAAGCTGTCAGCTGAAACTTACAAGAATTTCAGAAATATTAGAAATTTATTGAACCGAGAGAAATGACATAACACTTGACCACAGTTCATACATAAAACTGAGTATATACATACATACACACATATATACATACATGGACACATTTAAATATAAACAGAAAACATCCAGAAATTTAATAGAGGAAATTTCTGAATCAAGATCTCATTTCTTAGTTGCTGGGAACCAGACTGTTAAAGAATTAAAGAGATGAATCAGAGTTTTGTTTTTTGTTTTTTTTTATATAGGAAGAGTTTCTAGGTCATGTGACATTTGCTTTTCTTTTCACTTCTACACAGGATTAAAAAAAAGAGAGACCACAAGACATAAAAGCAAGATAAATGGTTGTAATAAAGAGAAATCATCTATAATAATCAAATAGTCATTGTATTGATTTATTTGCCATATATATTCTAACATTCCTTCTCTAGGACACTCAAATCTGTTCGATATAGAATCTTATTTTTAACAACAGACTGCAGTCTGAACTACCAGTGCCAACAGCTCTTCTTTTCTATGGCCCATAAATTGCTAAACCATCCACATATTCTCTGCTAGCTTTTGTTACCTCTCAAAGCTTTTTGAACTTAACAAACTGCCTGTTAATTTTTGATTCGCTCTCGTTGAACATCTAAATTAGACAACTAACTGTCTAAATAAATCAGTTCATCTGTATCTCTTAGCTGCGATTATATACCATCTTTATTTGTGGGACATAATGTCTGAAGATGTAGAAGTTTACATGTGTGATTCTCATTTATAAACTAAAAGGGAATTTGACAAGAAATATAAAATATTTGGCAATGTGAGGGGTAAAAAAGAACCCCAATGTCTTACATTGATTGAACCGTAACTAGCTTGCTCATCAGTGTTAAATCATTGCTTGGGTGAATGACCTTATAGAATGCTGTATGTCTATCCAGTTACTTATCTAAATATATTTTTATAGAGTTAACCAAATGTTTAAGATGAGACGAGCAAAACAACTAAACAAACATTAAATTCCCAGAGCAATATATAATTTTAAATGAAATCAAAATCAGGATACAGAACGATATGAGAGAGTAATACGAAACCTATGACATACATGTCTTTAGTAGCATTTTTTTGCTCTCTCCAACTTACAGCTAATAATGTGTAGCTGAAGTAGAAAGCTATAAGACTGGTTGATAGAGGGCAGCAGCTATAGAAGTTGCTTTGTTTATACTTATCTCAAGGATATTAACAATGCAAGTGATGTGAAATGATTCCAACGCAGAACTGAAACCACGAGGGATTAGCTGATTAGTTTCACATATACTATGTTAATCTCATTGTAATAATAATAGTGTGCTACACAGGCACAAAGCTCAGGAGCTTAAAGAAAAGGCAAAGTTGGATGTTCATACTTGCTCTGAGGGCATGGATACGGAGGTGAAGGGGTTTCAGTGAAAAACTGAAACTAAACCTTGAGCCTTTTTTTACATTCACATTACAACAATAATGGTTGTTTAACACAGGCACAATGCCATAAATAGTTGTGCGGAGGGTTGGTTGAATAAATCAACTTCAGTACTTGAGTGCTACTTTATTTTATGGACCCTGGAGAGATAAAAGGTGAAGCTGATCTCAGTGGAATTTGAACACAGAATGTAAAAATTCAGATCAAATAACCATAAGATTTTTCCCTATATTCTAATGGTTCAGCCATTCTAATAATAATCCTTTCTTCTGAAATTTGGAGCAAGGAGATAGTCAATTATATTGACCCCAACCCTGAAAGAATGAAAGGCAAAGTTGACCCCGGTAGCACTTTAACTTAGAATAAGTTAGACAAAATGCTGTTAAGTGTTTTGCCTGGCATGCTAATGATTCTGCCAGCTTGTTGCCTTAATAATAATAATAATAATAATAATGATCCTTTCTGCTAAAGGCACAAGGCCTGAAATTTTGGGGGAAGGGACTAGTCAATTACATCGACGACCCCAGTGTTTCACTGGTACTTATTTCATCGACTCCGAAAAGATGAAAGGCAGAGTCGACCTCAGTGGAACTTGAACTCCGGACGTAGCGACGGGTGAAATACCGCTAAGCATTTCGTCCAGTGCGTTAATGATTCTGCCAGCTCGCCATCGTAATAATAATAATAATAATAATAATAATAATGACAGTAATAATAATAATAAACCTGAAAGTGAAAATATCAATTTCCCATGTTGGAAGAAGTGAAATGAATATTTATTATCTTTTTGTGTGTGCATATGCGTTCCCTTACTTCAGCTAACAGCAAATCAAGTTACTAAATATTTGACCATTAATAATCTCTGTATTGCACAAGATTGAGAGACAGAGTATTATGAATAAAAGTGAATAAAGATGACACAAAGAAAGTTGTGTATTTCTTGTAAATACGTTTTCATAACCATATAATTTTTCACTGGATATTTGTTGAATTGTGAGTGGAAACAGTCAGGGGTTGAGATGATGGAGATCAAAACCAGAAGCTATGTTTATTTAAAACAATAAGCCCAGGCTGTTATTCAGAAATGTTTGTTGCTGTATTTTACCTCTTAGGAAAGATTAATTAGAAGAACCATACATTCAATATGTCTAGCCAATTTGGTGGTGTTGGTGGGACATGATGTTCCAAGGATCACGGATTGTGGATCTTGCTTTTTCAAAGATGATAGTGGAATTGGTTGAGGAAACTCTAGCTATTCCAATGAGCTGGAAGACTGACTATGTAGAAGCCCCATTCATTGGCTCAGATATTTAATGCAAGCAGTTCTTGAAAATCAATAAAATTCTACAGAAGACTAGTAACATATATACATATTTGTACATTGTTTCCAATGGTGGAACTCAAAGTAGATAAAGCTATGCATAATAGCATGTAAACGTTGGGTCAAAAAAGAAAAAAAAAAAACTGAGTTTCACTGTTAAAAGCAATTTATTTCATGTCTTGAAGTTTCTAAATTCTTAAGACATAAACTAACACACACATATGTATATATGTGTGTGTGTGTGTGTGTCAAAAGTTGGGCATCTGTTCTGAATTAAATCTTTGGCTCTTCACGACTGTCATGAACAGCCAAGGGTGAAATTCCGAGCCAACTTTTTTTGATATAACAAATACTTCTATCTACTCTATCAAACAGGTTGTTCTATAACAGATAATGTTGGCACTGTGTAAAATATATTTTTATATACAACCCTTACATTATTAGCATTTTATATATAACCATTTTCATATATATGCCTTATGTGACTATAAGAAAGAGGGGGATGAGGAAGAGAAACAAGAGAGAGAGAGAGAGAGAGAGTGTGAGAGAGAAAAAAAAAGACAGATATATATATATATTTGTATTTTATTGTTTAAAACGTCATACAGTGCTTAGGTGTGGAAGTGACACAGTAGGTCAGATGGTGTCGTCATTTTTACAACAGTCATTTTACTACAAATACATTGAAAGACAGAGGGGGGAAGGGGGGACATGCTATGGTTGGAAAGAAAAACATTGATGATGTCATAGGTCGAGTTTGGGTGTGTGTGTGGGGGGGGGGGAAGAGAACAGTGGTTGGGGTGGAGGAATAATAAATTAAGGAGAAACAAAGTTTTTTTTAAAAATTAAATTTATGAAAAAAAAAAAAAAAAAAATTCCATTCCTTATTGTTTATATTGGTTTAGGGTCACATGGAATTGGGGGCGGGGACTATTAAGCAGAACAGGTGCAAAACCCCATTTTTTTTTTTTAAGGGGACCTTTATATTCAATACTCACACAAACCATACAGAGTATCACATTCAAACATACATTGCACCAATCTCACTCATCTTTATCAGGAATACACAACCATGTATGTGTGTATATTATATATACATATATATATATATATATATATAGATATATATATATATACACACACATATATACATATATATATATAAGAACACATT
>NC_142938.1:74084234-74086734 GCF_046866305.1 Octopus bimaculoides | reverse complement strand
TTTTATTTTTTCCGCTAGACAATTCTTGATTTGTCGTTTACTATTAAAGAATTTTTAATTATTAATTAAAAAAAAAAAACAAAAAAAAAAACACACACACACACACACAAAGATAATGATAATAGTAATAATAATAATAATTATATATATATATATATATATATATATATATATTTGTATATATAAAAAAAATGTAGAATTTGTGCTTTCAAAAAAGCTGCATTGCTAGTCAAGAAAATACACTGGTAAATATATTTCCTTGATTACAGACCCTTTGTGAACAGAGCACTACACCAAGGGGGAAGCCCTTAAAAATCTGGGTACAACAAGGGTGGGGAGAGGGGTTAGGTTGGTGGCAGTAGTGGTGGTGGTGGAAGAAAGAAAGAAAAGGATTATTAGAAGAAGGGAAGGGACAAAAGAGAAGATCATCTGTTGAAGATGAAATTCTAATAAAAACTTACTGACAATTGAAATCATGTACCAGTGAGAGAAGTTGTGATGTTTATGCCTTTTCCTAAGGAATAATGAAGCAGCATCATCGTTAAGCAAAGCTCTTCCTCTCCACCTCCACTCCCATCCCCTCTGTCACGGAACTCAATTAAAACCGGGCTGCAAATTCCATTCACACCAAGATAAATTTTTTTTCTCTCTCTCTCTCACTGCATCCATCCACTGGCCTGTCACAACAGCAACAACAACAACAACAACGAAAATAATGATGATAATAATGAAGATGATGATGATGATAGGAATTGGAAATGATGGATGTACTAAGAAGGAGGGAGAGAGGGTGATGGGAATATGTGGTGTTCATCACTACTCCAGATCTGACTGGATTAAAGAAACTGGACCAGAGATGGAATCTGGCTCATTGAGAACTTGACTACTAGTCTCCTCCTCCTCCTCCACCACCACAATGCCTAATGACTATGATGATGATGATGACTGATGAAAACTTTGAAGAGAAGAGGAACAGGGGAAGAGAGGGAAGTGAGTGGTGCTCTAATGTACATTTTTCTAATACCACCAAAAAAGAAAAAAAAAAAGAGGGAAAATTAGAATTTAAAACCAATTTAAATTAATCAATATAAATATATTAATTTGAATAATTATATCAATATTGAGTACTGCAGTTGGTGGTGGGGAAGGGAATGAGAATGGAGGGGGGTGTATAAAACAAACGTACAAAAAGGGAGAACCTAAATTAATATAAAAAATACGATAAAAAAACTAAAAGCACCCCCTGTTTTTAATCTACCACCATGACCACCACGACCACCACCAAAATACTGATAGACCCTTGATGGGAGTCTTAAGTTTAAAACGACTCCAGTTCTGAACCCTGACATGGAAGATTGAGTCTAAGATGGGAAGGAGGGGTGGGCAATGAATTTAAGCCACAACACATTCCAAGGTGTGACATTCACATAACCCACAACCTCAGACGTAATTTTTTTTTTTTTTTTGTCTTTTTGTACAGTTTCCAGATTAATGAAAGAGCAACATTAATAAAGGTTAAAAAAAATATATATATATGAAAAAAAAAAAATGTCATTTACATTTGTAATTTACCAACGGTCATGACTGGTAAATAAGAAATACAAGGAGAATGTTGGGTGACGTATTAGAAACTAGAGCCAGGAGTAAATATTTTTATGTCTATTAAAGAGTTTGTTGGAAACTACAGCAAAGCAAAGGAGTAAACTTTGTGTCTGTACAGGGTTTATTAGAAACTACAGCCAAAAGAACAGTTCAGCACTGTAAAAGGCTTATTAGAAACTCTATAACCAGGAGTATATTTCAGCTCTGTAAGAAGGAGTATTAGAAATTATAGACAGGAGTATATCTGATAAATTGATATTAGAAATTATAGCAAGGAGTATATTAACTCATGGATATTATTAGAAATTATAGGAAGATGTCTTCATCTCTTTATGTGATGCATTATTAGAAACGATAGTAAGAGTGTATTTTTTCATCTCTGTTGAGTGTTATTAGAAATTATAACAAGGAGTATATTTTTCATCTCTGTGGTATGGTTATTAGAAACTATAGCAAAGAATACATATATATATATATATATATTTATATATACATATTTGTATGTATGTATATATGTATTGGTTTGGAATTATTAGAAGCTATAGGCTGGAGTATATTTCATCTCTTGGGCATCATATTAGAAACTAACAGCTCCATTTTTTAGGAGTAAAAAAATATCAACAAACATTTTTCTTCTAAGAAACAAAAAAATAAAAATAAATAAATAAAAAAAATAAATAAACAATGACAGTGCTGCTGTTAGCACGTTTTTCTTTTTCAGAGTTGGTAACTATTAGGGTTGAAGCAACTATATGGTGTTAACATTGGCAGTGGGCAGCACAAAAGGGCTTGGAGCAGTGCAAAGCAGGGTGGGTATTGATGATAAGGAAATGGGGGGAGAGAGAGAGAGAGTGGGAGAGCAGCTGATTAATGAGAACACTTTATCAAACCTAAGTTA
>NC_142938.1:74059234-74074234 GCF_046866305.1 Octopus bimaculoides | reverse complement strand
TTACATTTTACATTCGAAGTGCCAACTAACTATTCATGTTTGTTATTATAATTATTTCCCTATATAACGAGTTTTGTTTATGAAAGAGCTTTAGCTAAGAGTATCTGAGAGTACCAATGAGAATGTTGAGGTTTTCTGAAGAATATGCAGAATAAAAGTTAGTATTTATTTGATATACCAAAAACAATAGCCACTGACATAAGTATACTTGTATGCATGCATATATATATAGATATATGCACATATCTATACAAAGATGTATAGATATGTTTACAAACATACATACATGACAGCATTGTATTGAAAGAGAGAGAGAAGTTGATTATTTTTGTCTTAAGTAAAATTTTAATTGTTAGTTAACATTACCTAAACACAACTAACATTGTGTATATATATATGTGTGTGTGTGTGTGTGTGTGTGTGTGTGTGTGTGTTTGTATATATATATATGTATGTGTATATGTATAAAAATATATATATATACATACACATGTATGTATACTTGTGTATAACCATTTAACAATTACATACACCCAACTAACATTGTGTGTTTGTGTGTGTTTATATACATACATATATACATATAATAAGATACACACACACACACACACATATGTATGTATACATGTGCAAATACATTGCTTAACATATATGCATACAAATGATTAACATTCGTGTGCGTGTGTGTGTGTGTGAGTGTGTGTGTGTATATATAAATACACACATCTATATATATATATATTTATACACACTACACACATGTATATACGTGTGCAAATAAGAGAAACAATGTAAAATAAAGAGAGAGAGAGAGAGAGACAGAGAGAGAATGTGTGTTTGTATGTGTGTGTTGGGGTAGGGGTAAGGGGAAACTTCTTTCAAAATCGAAAATAAATTTGTTATGTTTTTGAAAACATTTTTTTTAAATACAAACTATGATTTTTTTTCTTTTCCAAAGATTATTTTAATGAGTTTTGCGACAGAAAAACTTTCCAAATTCCTTCCCTTTATTTCTTCTCAGCTCAAAACTAGTCTCAGAGATATAAAAAGTAGAAAATTAATAACAATGTAGAATTTGATTAGTATTTCGTATTATTTATGTTTTTGCAATTTTTCGCTCCTTGTTTGTATTTCTCATATTAGACTTTATAATTTTGTTCATATTTTTTTAATAATAAACGTTTGAACATCAAGTAGTCATTTGGAGAAAAAAAAAAAAAAACAGAAGAAAAAAAAAAAAAACTATAATGTAGATGTAGTAGTGCTGTTTGTATCTGTGTCAGTCTCCTGAACTGCTCGTACTTGCCGGTTCTCGACACACTTGCGCATATGTTTCTCCAAAGTGCTCGGCACAGAAAAGGGCATGCTACAGAACTTACACCTGTACACATCCTTCCCAATACGGCCGTGCGTCTTCATGTGTCTAGTCAGCTTACTCGACTGTGCACACGCATAGCTGCACAACTCACATTTATATGGCTTCTCACCAGTATGACTTCTTCGATGCACCGTTAAATTGCTGCAGTTCTTGAAAACTTTCCCACAAAATTCACAGGTATCATTCCGCCGGTCTTTCCGATTTGATATTGGACCACCATTACTGGGGGTACTATTAGAACTAGGGCCGGCTTTAGGGTGCGAAGTCAGATTTGGCTTCAAGGCACTTTCTGATGGAGAATTGAAACTGTTGTGATTAGGGTCACTAAGCCTTGCAGATAGACCAGATAAAAAATACTCTTGGTGGTGACTACTAGGTAACCACATATTAGAATATATAGATTCCATACTATTTACTATTTCCAGTGGTTCAGTCTTAATTCGTTTTGTGTAGGGCGATTCACTGCAATCTAGTGGTTCAGGTTTTTCCTGACTAGTGTACGACACATCTGTGTCTTCAGACTTTATGTCTCGATCACCATTCTCGGTGCCCTCCGAACCATCTTCTTCAACTTTTGTGCTATCCTTGTTGTGGATGTTTTCAGCCAACGCCTGCTGGAACGCCTCGTTATATTGCTGAATGTTATTGAGACCAGTGTTTTCCATCACCTCACTCAGCAAAGACTTCTCTCCAGCGCCGGGCATGTGGCTTAGATCCTTCGACCTCTCGTTCGGAGTTCTGCGCTCCTGAGAAGAGTGATCGTCTCTATTTTTACTTACATGACAATCTAAAGGATCGGGAGACCCATTGTGAACAGTCTCCATCCCTTCAAGATCGTCGTCCTCCTCTAACTCCTCTTCAAGCTCTTCCTCTTCCTCCTCTTCGTTTTCCTCTTCGTTGTCTAAGTCAATATTAGAATCGTTATGTTTTATCATATGTTTGTTGGAGTCCGGTGTGCTGCTACTGGATGGCACACTGCCTTCAGAGGCATTAGATATGTTTGAAGTCTGAGACATACTACTGAGGGGCGACTTGTTTAAGTGAGTTTTCATATGTCGTTTTAGTTTACTAGCTTGTGTACATGCATGTGGACATATGGGACATTTAAATGGCTTCTCTCCGGTGTGAGATCTTCGATGTACGATTAGATTACTTTGAAATCGGAAACATTTCCCACAAAACTCACAAGATTTTAATTTACTTGCAGGGCTTAAATTCTTTGGTAAAGAATCTTGAGAATGCGATGGTGTTGGCGTTATCGATGTAAATGTTGAAGGAGTCTGTGAAAATGGGGGTGTAGGTTTACGTAAAGGGGGTGTCTGTGTTGATGCCAATTGTCGAAGACGCTGTGAGTAAAAGTCTATTGTTTCCATGATCCGCGGTCGGTCACTGAATGGGGCCGGAAATGGCGGCGGTACATCAAATGCTGATGAAATATTAGAAAGGCCCTGGACAGACCTTGAATGAAACGGATCATTTAACAGGTCCAAGCGGAAATCCGGACCCGTTGGAGGACGGTTAAACGGACTGAGCGCTGGACCTGGTGGCAGTTGGTGTTGGCGATCAAATGGCATGCGGAACATGAAGGGGTGAGGAGGGTGTGGCAAAGCATCAGCAGTGTTGGGAGTCGGAGGAGTCATCACATGGTCTGATGGTGCCTTAGGAGATGGAGTTGATAGATTGGAAAGTTGTACAGAAAGCTCTGATGCTGGTAAATAAATCTTCATGCCATGAATGCTTTGCACATGTTGTACAAGTGACCAAGCAGAATTCACTGTCGTCTTGCAGGTACCACACACAAACTTTGACGGTTCTGAAAAGAAAGGAAAAAATAAAAATAGAATAAATAAAATGAATAAATAAATAAAAAGCATCACATTTTTATTCGACACAAATTCTGGAAGAACATAATATTTTTTTATGTTGATATTTAGTAAAGCAGCTTCATAGAAACAAACAGATTAAAACTGTACAATACATTCTGTATGATGGGAATGCATAATTTTTAATGGGAATAAAGCTCACACAACAATTTACATTATTAAAGAATGTAAAAAAAAAAAAGAATGTAAAAAAGGTTTAAATTTCTTGACATTTACAGCCATCATTTTATTTGTCCGCTTGAATCCCTGTTCTAGCATCAGCTGAAATATGTCTGTCTAAATGGTAGAACACTCAATGACCAACCAGCCACATGAGAATAGAAAACAAAACTCCCTCTAGAAACAGTCCTAGCCATGCTGCCAGTGCTATGCAGCTACCAATATACATCAGATATTTGTTAACAAAATCAGTCAAAAAATATTAAAAAAAAAAAGGCAGCTAATAGAGTTTTGTATGTTATCAGAGAAAGGAGAATAATGAAAAAAAAAGAAAAAAACATCTTGTAAAAATTCAAAGAAAAAAAAGACAATAAATAGAATGACCAAATAATTTCGAATCATACAAGATTCCCTTGTTAACACTCATTTAAAAAAATAAAATAAATAAAAGACAATAAACCTAAAATTCTGATGGGAACACCTAAAATGTAGAACAACACCAGCAGTAGCCCAGCCATCATGAAAACAGCGTTTTCTTGTAGGAAACACCGATATAATGACTGAGAACCATTGTTTATTGATGATTAATCACAAAACAAATCTTTGATAATTATTGAAATTTAAATACACAATGCTAATAACGATAATAACGAAGACAATGAGTTTTATTATTAAACTACAAATATTATTTTCGACCAGCTGGTGGTGAGCTTGGCAAAATATTGCTGCAACTTAGGACTGAGAAGAGTTATCGCCCTTGCATCACCAGCCGGAGATAATTGCTTCTTTCGAAACCGTAATTAACGCCTTGTGTTAAACTGCATACGTGAAGTGGTGAGCTTCATTACGTTCAAAGAAGCAATTATAAATGCGAATGAATGTAAAAATTGGTAACGGAATAGAAACCGGACCGTGGTTTCGACATCTGCAATGAGACGGCGGACGGACACGTCGACTTATATTATTTAAAACACCAGGTCAGATGTGATGGTAGTAGATCTATTGATCAAATATCTTCCATCCAACGACCATCCCGACTTTTCCCTAGGCACAGTGCACTTAGGAGTGTCATATCCTGCGTTCTTTCCTGTACCAGCTGGATGTGAATTGAGTTTGGCTGCTATTTCTAGCAGACCGAGTGAGAGGCTCCCACGTTGATCCACTTTACGGAGATTCATACACGTTTATTTACCTGTCTCCCTTTAAAGGCGATCGTGTTACTTCACAGTAATAAATGACAGAGAAACGGTATGAAAACCACTACATCATCCTCGTTCTCCAGAAAGAAGCCTTCAATTACTCTTTGTTCTGTTACAAGTAACAAAAAAAAAAGCGGGTTTTATGTATACACACACACACACACTCGTCTTAATTAAATTAATACGAAATGATTTGAAACTGAAGTAGAGATTAACCTGGTTAGTTGGTAATAAGAGTTAAATACTGCTGCTACTACTACTACTAGGACACAGGGGCTGACTGCAAACATCATTGTCATTTAACGCCCGTTTTTCCACGCCATAAATGCTGAGAAAGTTGTCAAAAACTGGTATGTAAAAATCGAAGACACAGTTTTCAACCAATAAAATTATACAATATTTAAAAACCCTTTTAAAATTGAACAACCTTACGGAACTTATTTATTGCAGCTTCTGCAGGTTTGTTGCTGTTATGACTTATTCAGTCAGTAATTCACCTTTATCAGTTTGTTGACTTCAAAGCAGATGAGAACTGCACGTTTTTATAGTCCTTGAAAATCTTAGGACATTAATGTTACATTATGTAGGTGGGGAGATCAAGAATAGGGTCCCAATTAGATACAATACCTAACTTCTAACTCTGAATAACATGTTAGGGGTTCTTTATAAAGAGCCCCTAACATTATTTGGGTTGTTGAATCTTTTGAGATGTACGTATGTCACAACGGTGATATAGACTGCAGCAAGACAGACGGATGTGGGGGTAGAGTTGGTTACCCAACAAAAACATCAAAACTAATTCAGTGAAAATAAAAAAAATAAAACAACAAAAAAACTAAATATTTGAGGCTCCAACATCACTAATTATTTGGTTAGTGAAAAGCTGATTAGGATGGCTTTAACAACTTCCTAGTGTCTTGTGACTTTCCAAAATCTGACTGAACCGATCCAAGACTCAGGTGAATCTGAGATGAGACAACAGCCAGCAGCAGTTTGTCAGTGGGTTCCCACCCCTTCACATGACATGATCTGTGGTGGTATATATAACTAGCGCCTTATCTAAATGGAATGTAAGAAAGATTCCTCACACTTTAACACAAACTAAGAATAAAGAGTGTGAATAAAAGAGGAGGGTGGTGGTGGAGAGAAACAAGTAAAACAAAGATAAAAACTCCATTAAGAAATGTAACTGTGGAAATGAGAGAGATCTTGTAATGTTGGCAGAAGTACCGAAATGCTTTCACTTTAAGACAAAGGATTGCTAACATTGAAATATTCTTTTCTACTCTAGGCACAAGGCCTGAAATTTTTTGGAGGAGGAGGCCAGTTGATTAGAGCGACCCCAGTCTGCAACTGGTATTTAATTTATCGACCCCGAAAGGATGTAAGGTAAAGTCGACCTTGGTGGAAATTGAACTCAGAACGTAAAGACAGACGAAGTACCAGTAAGCAATTCGCCCGGCATGCTACCGTTTCCGCCAGCTCGATGATTTGCTAACATTGAAATATTAAATTCTCTCTTGGAAGAGTGGATCTCTAAGCACAAAGCTATAAATGATTCTTTCTCATTTTGGTACAAGGCCAGCAATTTTGAGGGGAGAGAAAATTGATTATGTCAACCCAAGTGCTTGAGTAGTTGTTATTTTACCGACCCCAAAAGGACAAAAGGTAAAGTCGATCTCCGTGGCATTTGAACTTAGAGCTGGAAGAATTACCTCTAAGCATTTTGCCTGGCACAGTAATGATTCTGTCAGTTGCCGCCACCTTCATTAAGCTATAAATAATAGCATGTAGATATTGGGTTAAAAAGACGCTTTGGTCAAGAAAAGCCAAAGGTTGCCTGTGGGACACAACCCACATCTGTAAGATTTTCAAACCCAATAGTTATTTGCTATTAATTATAGCTTTATATTTAGAGAGCCACTGTTCAAAATAAAAAAAATAGAGTTCTATGTTTAAGAGATGAGGAATTATGTGCATTATTTACATTCAATGGATATTTATCCTCATCTTGTTTGTACCTTAGGAATGAAATCCCACGTTCAAACTTTTCCCAAGACACCTGAAGAAGGCTGGAGGGTATACCAGCTGGAACGTTGTGTTAACAACAAACAAGATGAAGACAAATATCTGTTGAATATAAATAATGTAAATAATAATAGTTAAAAAGAAGTTTATAACATTCTTATGGTGCCAACAGTAAATGTTTTAGATTTTAACAGCTTTTGCAATGTTGATGAAAAGATGATGAGCAGAATAACAAAATGTTACCAGGATCTTTGGAAAGTCAATTTGTTGTATTTTGCTGGTATGTGAGAAATGACTTGTTTCTTTCCACCAAATACATCCTACTTTGTCTCACTCTTCAAAAATCAATCTAGAACTCTCTCCCATTAAATGTATGAGGAGATATTCTAAAATGGCTCCTATCTCCATAAAATATCTTGTCCTTGTAAGATAAGGACACATTCTGTGTAGATGCAGATTTTATATACTGGTCAATATTGGTCAGTATTGGTAATCCAGAATCGTTTTTTGCCTTGCTAGAAATAAAATTCTTGGTGGCATTTTATCTGCCTTTACTGTCTGAATTCAATTTCTGCTGAGCTTGACTGCCTTTCATCCTTTGGGAGCAGGGGTCAGGGGTCAATATAATTAATACCAACACTGGGGTTCATGAAACCAATTAACCACCTCTTCTTCAAACTGCAGGCCTTGTGCCAAAATTTGAAACCAACATTTATTACGATGATGATTAAACAAAATGGTTGGCAGCATTTCTTCTGAGTTCAACTTCGTCTTTCATCAATAAAATAATGCACCAGTCAAATACTGGGGTCTGATGTTATTAACCCCAGTACCTGACTGGTACTGTGTTTTATTGACCCCATCCTTCTCCCTAAAATTGCTGGCTTTTTGCAAAAATTTTTTAATAATTTGAAAATTATTCTACTTCACTCTGCTAAGGTCTTGCCTTGCCTTTGATCAACCAGGGACTAATAGGGGTAATTGTTAAGTAGAGGGGGATATTAAAGACACTGCCCCACCCCACCACCACCACCACCTAAATTCTGTGACCATCAGCCAAATTTAGAAAGCATTATCATTATTATTACTGTAAAAAGCAACTTTTAGACTAGAAAGAGAGTGAAATTGTATATAGAATTCAGCATACTGTTCAAGATATCTTATAATTTCTTTTTTCAGAGTGTTAATAACAACCAATAATTAATGTGCGTGTGTGTATAAATATATATATATAGTCCATTTTTTGTGCTTTGTTCGTGTTCCCGTTCCTTTTTTGTCCACGTTTTTTTGACGTCCTGTACCCGGATATGCATCTATATACACATGTAGATGTAGGTATGTATGTAAACATGCATATGCTCATATATCATTTGTATTATTATATATACATATATAGTTACATACACACATATGTACAGATAAATTACTTTAATAATAAAATATTGTACAAGTCAAACAAGAGGGCCTCTGGTATTGATGACTAACCACTTCCTACAAAACTGGTGGCTTTGTGCCTAAATTAAAAAGATTACTATTATTATTATTATTATTATTATTATTATTATTATTATTATTATTATTAGTATTATTATTATTATTAAGGTGCCAAGCTGGCAGAGTCGTTAGCACGCCGGGCAAAATGCTTAGCGGCGTTTCATCTGTCTTTACGTCCTGGGTTCGAATTCCACCCTTTTTGGAGGTCACAGAAATAAGTACCAGTTACACACTGGATTGATGTAATCGACTAGCCCCCCCCCCCCCCCAATGCCCAAAATTTCAGGCCTTGTGCCTATAATAAAAAGGATTATTATTATAATAATTGTTGTTGTAATAGCTTTGGTAATTCTGGTTTTGTTGAAGAATCTGTGGTGTGATCTTTAATTCTTCGTTTATGATATATCTGCATTAAAATTGGTTATGGCTTTCAGGGAGGAGCCAGTGCCAAGATTTCTCAAATACTCAATGAAATTTGGAGTTCTGCCCTATATGTGTGATTATATATATATATATATATATATATATATATATATATATATATGATACACAAACGTCTCACTCCATTTTACTACATTATATGCAATAAAGATGGACTGGAATTACAAACAACACACTGCAGTTAAGCTTGTGCGTGTATATAAAAAAAATGGTTTACATATGATAATAATAATAATGGGAAAAAAGGCAGAAAAAAATTTGATCCAATGAAGGGCGTAGAGGATATTTTTCGCCTGTTCTTTGTGCATCAATATTAGATTGTCTATATATCCACAGACAGCAAGGATAGAACTGGAGACAATCGAGATAGAAAGGGAAGGAAGGAATTAGCTATAGGGAAGAACTACACACACACACACATATATATATATATATATATATATATATATGTGTGTGTGTGTGTGTGTGCGCATGCTTGTGTATGTGTGTGTTAAGCAAGGAAAAAAATAAATAGATGTGAAAGGCATGTACAAAAAACAAAATAAGTGTGTCTATGGTCCAAAAGAACAATGACTCATAAAGCTGGAGTTTTGCAAAAAAAAAAAAAAAAAAAAAGATAATGAAAATAATAATAATAATAATAATCATGATAATAATAAAATTCAGCAGGGTTCTAAAATAAAAGAAACAGAAGAAGTAGCAGGAATATTGCTGCTGCATGTAGATGCCAAAGGACGGAGCAGGCCAGTGATGTAAGGGAATGGGCGAAATGGGAAAAGCAAGAGAAAGCTGCCTGCCTCGCCAGCCAGCCAGACATGGCAGCCGACAAGGTAGGCTGGCACCCCAAACTTGAAGGGAGAGGGGACAGAGGAACTGGCATCAAAAGACAGTTTTAATATTTTCAGTAGTAGTAGTAGTAGCAGCAGGAGTAGTAGTAGCAACATAAGACATTCACTAAGCTTTTGGTAATTTTTTTTTTAAAGTGCTTAAGTGTGGGAGAGAGAGAGAGAGAGAGAGAGAAGGCGGGGGAGGGGGGGGGGGGAGAAACAGACTAAGAGAGTGAAGAATTTTCTCAGTTGAAATAAATTAAGAACTATTCATAGATGGCGCCACCATCCAATTATTGATCGGTGGTGGTGGTGGTGTTGGCGACGACAGATGTGATGCTGTTTCTAGTATTGCGGCCAGTCTTTCTAACCTTATGTTCAGTTTGAAATAAATAATTAAAACGACCAGAAGCCTGACATAGAATCTCCTAAAGATGTCTACTCTGAGAAACGAGCAATAACTCAGAACCTACGACCATTCCTGACAATCCTAACTACAGCATGGCACCAACCTCATTTAAATATACACTATATACACACACACAGACATAAACATACATATATATATATACATACATATCCTTTTATTTGTTTTAGTCATTTGACTGCGGCCATGTTGGAGCACCGCCTTCAGTCGGACAAATTGACATCAGAACTTATTCTTTGCAAGCCTAGTACTTATTCTATCGGTCTCTTTTGCTGAACTGCTAAGTTACGGGGATGTAAACACACCAGCATTGGTTGTCAAGTGATGGCAGGGGGACAAACAGACACAAACCTACACACACACACACACACATATATATACACACACACACACACACACACACATATATACACACACACACACACACACACACATATATACACACACACACTATAGGTTTCTTTTAGTTTTTGTCTACCAAATCCACTTACAAGGATTTGGTCAGCCTGAGGCTATAGAAGACACTTGGTCAAGGTGCCACGCAGTGGGACTGAACCTGGAACCGTGTAGTTGGGAAGCAAGCTTCTTACCACACAGCCACACCTGTGCATGCATATATATATATATATATATATATATATGTATGTATATAACAGACATATATACATGTACACATACATGTACATACACATACACATATATATCTTTTCCTTGTTTCAGTTACCAGACTGTGGTCATGCTGGGGCACCGTTTTGAAGGGTTTAGTCAAATTGATCCCAGGACTTATTTTCTAAGCCTGGTACTTATTCTGTCAGTCTCTTTTTGCTGAAGAGGGGATGTATATGTCAGTGTGCTGAGCAAAGCATGTTCCACAGTTTAGGCTACCTGGTGTCATTCATGGTTGGGGTATATTTCCGCTTGATCTACTTCAGGAATTGTATAGTGTTAGTTGAGATAATTATAACTGGTGAAGGAAATGGAAGATAAATTTAGCCCTAGTCTTTATTCAGAACGATGTGACCCAAACTGCACAAACTGATGCAACACAGTTAGATGCACAAAATCCTACCCATAACGGACAGTTGCAGGACGAGTCGAAACAATCGTCGTACTGAATAAAAACTAGTGCTGAATTTATCTTCTGTTTCCGTCATCAATTCATCGTCATTGTCATCGTTTAATGTCCGTTTTCCATGCTGGCATGGGCTGGACGGTTTGACTGAAGTCTGGAGAACCAGCGGCTGCACCAGGCTCCAATCTGATCTGGCAATTTTTCTACAGCTGGATGCCTTTGTACATATATAATTATAATACATATATGTATATATAAAAGAGGTGAGGACTGAAATCCTTCAAAGGGATGTCAAACATCCAAGTCCACTGATACAGTCCAAGTAAAGACTATATATAAAGATATATATATTCAGCATTTTCAAAAACAATAAATGAAGTCAAAGAACTGGATTATGAATTAAAGTTTGTCTACACCTACAATTTTTCCTTTCTTTATACTTCCTTTATATATATATATGTGGGTCCATGGAAAGCAGACGTTAAACGATGATGATGATGATGATGATGATATATATATATATATATATGTTGCTAGAATACTTATCCAATAATGTAATTTATTATTAGCTTGGCATGTTGCTCACATCATATCTTGTCTTTTACTATAGCCCAGGGCCAATTAATGCTAGATGGAAACTGTGTAGAAGCCCGCTGTGTGCATGTGTGTATACATATGCGCGTATATACATGTGATGTGTATATACATACACATACATCATGTATATGATATGCATGTGTCTTTGTGACTGATACCCCCTCCCATCACCACTTGATAACTGGTGTTGGTCTGTTAACATCCCATGACTTAACAGTTTGGCAAAAGAGGCCAATAGGATAAGTATTAAACTTAAAATAAGTACTGTGGTTGATTTGGTACTCCAGCATGGCAGAGGGGTTCAAGAGACAGAAAGAGAGACATCATAAAGGAGAGAGAGAGAGAGAGAGAGAGAGAGAGAGAGAAAGAGAGAGAGAGAGAGAGAGTATGGAGTAGTGAGTTGGCTTATGTTGAATAATTAAAACACACAAAAGAAAGATTTTTTTTGTTACTAAAACAAGAGAAGGTTACTAAATTACTTGAGAAAATATAAAAAAAAAAAAAACCCTAAGCAAACGAACAAAAAATTCTAAATTTTTGAACATCAAAAACCGTTTAAAAAAAAACCTTATGGTGATAATACTGATGGCACTTGAAGAAAGAGAAGTCTTGGAGTTTGTTGCTGTTGCTGCTATTATTATCATCAACACTAGCATCAGTGGTGCATAATAAAACAAAAGGTGCGAGAGATAACGACAGTTTGGTGAAAAGAAAGAAGTAAATTTTTCAGCAATGCAAATAGATTGGGAAAAGGTGTTGATACAAGTGAGAAGAGGGTGGCGAGGGTGGAGTGACGCGGAAGGTGGTAGGAGGACACACACATACACACACACCAACATACACAGAGGCAAAGGACAAGAATAACAAAAACATTTCTTAAAATTTCACCTGTGAAAAGAGATGATTAAGTGCTTGTAAGATTTGTAGGATAAAAATGGGTGTCAGCAAATTTTAATTAGATTTAAGGGACTTTGAGAGAAAACTAGTTAAAATCTATCTCCAACATCACTGACTCGCAAAAGAAACTCAATAAATACCATTGATTAATACTATTTTTGTTGTTTTACAGTCTGTTTTCTTTTTTATTCCTTTTACGTATATTATTAGCATTGCTAGAATACAATGCTGTTTAGTCCCAGGTCATATTTGAGAGACCAAACATTTGCTGCTGTTTAACCCTTTTGGCACCGACCTGCTTGAGACCATCCTTTGTTCAATACCACAAAAACTACGGTGAGGCAAGCTGGCAGAAGCGTTAGCACTCCGGGTGAAATGCTTAGCGGTATTGAACACTCGGAGTTCAAATTCCGCCGAGGTCGACTTTGCCTTTCATCCTTTCGGAGTCTATTAATTAAGTATCAGTTACGCACTGGGGTCGATGTAATCGACTTAATCCCTTTGTCTGTCCTTGTTTGTCCCCTCTATGTTTAGTCCCTTGTGGGCAATAAAGAAATAAATACTACAAAAAACTACCCCGTTTTAACCCCTTAGCATTTAAATTGGCTAAATTTGGCTTTATGTTCAAACTGGCCAAATCTGGCCTCTTACACCTACCCTATAATGTCATTCTAATAATAAATGATCACATCATCAAAATCTCAAGACATGATTAATTCAAAGCAATGTGAAGAAATAAGCATTAAATTTGATAGAGTAATCTGAATGCTGAAGGGTTAAAGATATATAAATTAAAACCCTTTAAAATTCCATGTTAATTTATATGCCAAACTCCAGCTTAATGATGGCAAAGTCATTTTCATAAATTCTTTGAAAATTCCAAAAATAATAAAAATGAAAGCTAGTGTATTCCAACAGAAATATGGTCAGAAAAGGATTAAAAATATCAATCGCATTCATTTTACTGATTTTGAAGAGCTTGTGATGGTCTTAGGAACAACCAAATATTTCCAGACTAAACCAAATATGCAAAAAAGAAAAAAGAAAAAAAAAACAATGGTGGTGGTGATGGTTCTATCTATGACCAACACCCTCTATACTTCTGGAATAATGTACTCCAGACAATGTGTCATTTTTTCTGGAATGGTCAACTCAAAGCAATCATATATAAGAGTGAGTTGGTAGGTAAGATTTGGTTTGAAGAACTTGCAGCTGCTATTTTTAGCAAGTTAATAATCTATGTTGAAGTCCACACATTGGCACAAGAATCCTTGCTGTTGGAATAAGCGTGCCTCAGCACAACCATACAAACAGGTCCAGGGGTTGGAGCCAATTCAATTATACGAAACCACTAAGTTCAAATTGATAATCAGTTCTTTATCAGTTTTGAATGAAACCACAGAAGATAAGAACCATAACGTTCTTGGAATCCAAAGTATTGGCAGCAGAAAAGAAACAGTGATGTTACCCTCGCCCAGTGTTTGGAATCTTACATAAAACCACATCAATATGTCACATTAAATTCCTTGAAAGACATGGGCAGGGCACAATCAATGCCTTGACAGTAAATTTGGTAAATGGAAACTGTAGAAGCTTGCTGTAAAAATATCTATGCATGTTTATGTGTCTTTGTGTTTGAGTGTCACCTGAAAACTAGTGTTGGTTTGTTTACATCCCTATATCTTGGAAAAAAAAAATGTAGTGGAGTTGGTTTGTTTGGCTAAACCCTTCGAGGTAGTGGCCCAGTTTGGTGTTTATTGCTAACGAAGCAGCTGTTAAGCATAATTAAGATGGCAAAAATAAATATATTGATGTTTGGTGAATATTTCAATTAAAGCTGGACAAGGATGGTAGAAGAAAGAGAACAACTGCTTGACCCCAACACACACACACACACACACACACACACACACACACACTGCTGTGTGGTTAAGAAGTTTGTTTTCCAAAACATGTCATGTGATTTCAGTTTCAGCTGAACTGAGCACCACCTTAACAAATGCTTTGTACTACTTAGCTACATGCTGATATATATATATATATATATATATATATACACACACACACACACACATATATACACACATATATATAGACATGTATACACACACATATATACACTCACTCATATATACATATACACACACACACACACACATATATATATATATACATATATACACACTCATACATATATCTAAACACATATGTACATATATAATATACACACACATATATATATATATACATACACACACATGTACATATTTATATATATATATATACACACACACACATGCATATGTACATATATATATATGTATGTACACACACACACATATACACACACACACATACATATATATATTCATACACACATATACATATATATATATATATATATATATATATATACACACACACACACACACAAGTGTATCGAATAAAAAGTAGAAAAGCATGCATTTCAAAAATAGTTTAATTACACCCAACATCTGTTTCATTAGCAATAAACACCATTAATTCCATTTACTGCAATGTTATAATATATTGGAGTTTAGAAACCTATTATTGTCCGCTTAATTACCAGGAGTTTAT
>NC_142938.1:74016734-74054234 GCF_046866305.1 Octopus bimaculoides | reverse complement strand
ATTCACCTATGAACAGTTTAATATGTTTTTGGACAGGCCTACATTACAACAAAAATACTATTAATTCTGTAACGACACCGCTAAGAGAAATGGGAAAAGAATAGAGTGGGATGAGATCTGAGAGTTTCTAAAGAATCTGCATGTGAAGGAATGGGTTCACAGGTGAATATTCCTGGGTAAGAATTATACAAGTAGATTAAATAGATTTTAAACTGAAGTCTGTGGGAAGGCTTGTGGCCTAGTGATTAGGTCAGTGTTTCTCAACCGCTTTACCCTTGTGTAACCCTTAAAATAAATTACGTCTCAAGGAACCCCTGCACAAAAAAAATTATATCCCATATCTTTCTCATATTCTTTTCATCGTAGTTCATGTGGTAAATATCACATATATATATATATATATATATATATATATATATTGTTGTATTGGGGGATGGTCATGTTGCCAGTTTAGCCAATAAAAACACAAGCACTATATATTTGGTGTTAATTTGCTTCAGCTTTATTTTATCTTTTACATTAATCATATTTCGACCAGAGTTCTTTCGCCACACTTCTGTGACCTCATCAGTGGTCCTTTGCTTTCTTCTTTCTTATTTGTATATATATATATATATATATATATGTGTGTGTGTGTGTGTGTGTGTGTGTGTGTGTGTGTGTGTGGTTATATATTTTTGATAACATAATAGGTTAGATAGGATGATGTTTATATTACAATAACCAATAATATGTTGTGCATGTATAGTAATATTACGATCATGAAATTAGCATTAGCTTATCTCACGGAACCCCTGGGTACCTTTTGTGGAACCCCGGTTGAGAAACGGTGGTGTTAAGGAGTGCTTTTATGACTTGACAGTAACTATTAGAAGTTAGAAGGATCTCAAGCAATCAAGGGGCACTCAATTGAATACAGATTGTAGAATGTGAATTACAGAATGAGTCGAGTGGCTGCCATTTTAACAGACTCCTTGCATGCCCCATGTGCCTGTGTTGCGAGCCCTTTATACATAAAAGTAGCAATCTTTCAGATCCAGGCTGTCGTCTTTCTAACACTTCATGAATTAACCAATTAATGTTTGCTAATTGATAATAATTAAGCATCCTGTTAATCCAAGGATTGTGTAACAACAAAGTGGAGTACATTTATTAGAGGTGTATACATTAGTGTCATCACCTTATACATACATATCTGTACATATATATAAACATACATACCAAAATACATTCATACACACACAAGTATGGAAAACGGATGTTAGAGGATGACGATGACACACACACACACATATATATATATATATATATATACATACACACATACACATATGAGGGGGTGCTGAAAAGTTCCTGGCTTTGGTAAAAGAAAATACAAGGGGTCAGTAATCAGAATATCTCCCCCTCCGGTACACACTCTTATTGCAGTGGTTCTTCAGTTTTCCTAAGCCCTGTAAAAGAACTTGGAAGGTTGAGGCCTCCAACCAGGCCTCTTGCAATTACCCTTAAAGCCAGGAACTTTTCAGCGCCCCCCTGAACACACACATACACACACGTGTATATGTGTGTGATAATGGAAGCAGATTACTAATGCCGAGTAGAAACAGTTTTGGTTAGTAGGGGAAGTTACATAGAGTAAACCAAATAGCTGTTGGCATACAGAAAACCTTAAATGTCTGGGTATTTCTTGTGGTATGACGTCTAATTAAGAAACATGGAGAGATGATGCACTCAAGACATATACAAACCATTCTTGCACAGAGAAACAGATGTTGCTAAAAATGATGATGATGATGATGATGACAACTGGTGGGGCAGCAGAGCTCAAACTAATAGTTAAAGCATTGTCATCTGGAGCTGGGAAAAACCTGGTTTAGCTCAAAGACAAAGCGTTTAGTAAATGGTAAAAAACACCAGGAACTAATTCTAAGTTTTTTTGCTAAAGAAAAAAAAAAAAAAATTTCTAGCCTTGCTTTAAAAACAACTGAAGGGTTAACTGCAGAAGGAGCAGGATTTTTACCTAACGGGGCTAGGGCCTCCCCTGCATTGCCATGTTCAAGAACAGGAATGTTTTCTGAGTCAGACTGCTTACGTAACATTTAAAATACAGAATATATCATCAAATGGGGGTAACTAATATTTGCAAAAACAAAACAAACAAAAAAATTAATGTTTAGCAGAAACAGAGTGAGTCAAGGTCCCAGAGTTTTGTGCATTGGTCCTTATCAAGTGCCAACACATGAAACCCTCAGGCCTTGATTCACTCTCTTATTTCCCCTAAATAGGAATTTATTCTGCATTAGAAGACCCTTCAATTACTATACACCCACATGCTTTCCTGAGTATAATAACAGTGCTACAATTGTTTTGCAGCTGCAGACATAAAAGCACTTCCTTATATGGAATCAAGTAATCCATTTGCTTTGTGTTATGTTGTATAATATTCCTTCAACATATGAGGGGGTGCTGAAAAGTTCCTGGCTTTGGTAAAAGAAAATACAAGGGGTCAGTAATCAGAATATTATTCCCCTTTGATTTAAGTTATAGTTTTTTGCACAAATAGACTTGCATACACATTGATATATCTTTCTTTTTCATCTCTCTTCTTCTTCGTCTTCTTATTATTATTATAATAACTTGTTTGTAGATATCTGGTTTAATTTTTCCCTATTACCCCATCTGTTTTTCCTTATTGAATTTTATTAATAACCTTTTTTGATGTTCTTCCTAAAAATTCTTCACACTGATGAGAATGACAATGCATAACTTTAGTTATAATTTTAATCATAATTATCATTATTATAATTTTTTCTTAAATATTTGTATTGTCTTTTGAAACGTGCGTATGTATTGAATTCAATTTTGTGTTAAATTCAATTTTGATTTTTACATATTTTCTCTATTTTTATACCTATAACAAATTTTTTCAATTATATATATTAGCTATATTGAGGATACAAATACCTCTTAGAAAGGGATGTCAACATCCAAGCTTCACTGGTTTAATCTTATATATTAATGAAATGTTCAAGAGTCCAGTATAGCTTAAAAGTATTGGTGTTTATTGTTTGAAATAGGCACCAGGTAAGTATATTACTCTCCATTTTCTCTGTATAATATATTATAGATAGATACCGTAAATTACGGTGTATAAGGAATGGCTTTTTGTAAAAAAAAGTAGGTTAAAAAAATATGGGAGTTTCTTAAGCATGCATAATTCCTAACAAAACCTTTTTCCCAAATTTTAAACCCCCCAAATTAGGGGGTTCTTTATACATGTTAAAATATGGTGTATATAATGTAAGTGGCATTTGAACTTAGAATGTCAAGTTGCAAGAAATGCTGCTAAGCATTTTTCTGGCTTGGTAATGATTCTACCAGCTTATTGCCTCAACGATGATGATGATAATAATAATAATGATAATAACAATAATAATAATAATAATAATAATAATAATAATAATAATAATAATAATAATTCTTTCTACTATAGACACAAGGTCTGAAATTTTGGTGGGAGAGGACTAGTTGATTACATTGACCCCCAGTGTTTTACTAGTACTTAATTCATCGACACCGAAAGGATGAAAGGCAAAGTCGACCATGGCGGAATTGGTTTCAAATTTTGGCACAACGCTTGCAGTTTTGGGGGAGAGGACTAGTTGATTACATTGACCCCAGTGTTTTACTGGTACTTAATTCATCGACACCGAAAGGATGAAAGGCAAAGTTGACCATGGCGGAATTGGTTTCAAATTTTGGCACAACGCTTGCAGTTTTGGGGGAGAGGACTCGTTGATTACATTGACCCCCAGTGTTTTACTGGTACTTAATTCATCGACACCGAAAGGATGAAAGGCAAAGTCGACCATGGCGGAATTGGTTTCAAATTTTGGCACAACGCTTGCAGTTTTGGGGGAGAGGACTAGTTGATTACATTGACCCCCAGTGTTTTACTGGTACTTAATTCATCGACACCGAAAGGATGAAAGGCAAAGTCGACCATGGCGGAATTGGTTTCAAATTTTGGCACAAGGCTTGCAGTTTTGGGGGAGAGGACTAGTTGATTACATTGACCCCCAGTGTTTTACTGGTACTTAATTCAACGACACCGAAAGGATGAAAGGCAAAGTCGACCATGGCGGAATTGGTTTCAAATTTTGGCACAAGGCTTGCAGTTTTGGGGGAGAGGATGAGTTGAATACATTGATCCTCCTCACTCCACAGGTCTATTGACCCAGAATGGACAAAAGGCAAAGTTGACCTAGGGAGAATTTGAACCCAGAACATAAAGATGGACAAAATGCCACAAAGCATTTTGCCCGGGGTGTTTTTGATTCTGCCAGCTCACCACCACCATAATAATAATAATGATAATAATAATAATCCTTTCTACTATAGGTACAAGGCCTGGAATTTTGAGGGGAGGGGAATAGTCGATCACATCGACACCAGTACTTTATTGACCTCCAAAAGGATGAAAGGCAAAGCCAATCTCAGTGGAATTTGAACTCAGAATGTAGTGGCAGATGATATACTGCTAAGAATTCTGTCCAGAGTGCTAATGATTTTGACAGCATGCCGCCTTAATAATAATAATAATAATAATAATAATAATAATAATAATAATAATAATAATGTTAATAATAATAATGTTAATTCCAGGACTTCACTGCTCCAAGTCCACATCCTACCAGAGCCAACAATACACAAAAAAAGAACAAAAAAAAAAAAACCCAGCAATACACTGGACAGTGAATTCAAACAACTGCATACTCTAATCTCTTAAAAAAAAAAGCAGAAAAAAAAAATGGAAAAAATGCTTGTGTCATGTAAAAAAAAACCTTTCTAAAAAACAAGTAAAAAAAGCCAACCCCATTTATGATATTTGAGTAGGAGAGGAAAGAATGGTGGAGTAGATAAGGGGTTCTTTAAACAACTCCAGCTCAGCTGCAGTAGTACATGTTAGGATGTCCTAACATTAGCAAAAAACATATCACTGAGAATCAGAACTAAGCATTTGTGTAGAAGAGGTGGGGGGTAGAAGGGGGGAGGGAGGTAGGGTCCACATCAATCCTCCACACCACCACCAGCACCACTACCCACTTCATTACATATATATTTGTTTATTCGTTTGTTTGTTTCAAATGATGGGGAATTTATTTGTGCAGTTTGTTTATGACATTTATCATGCACAGTGACCCCTAACAGAATCTATAGGGGCAGCCCCGGTAACCATACCGATAAACACACACAATGCAAGAACAATCGTCACTCGGCAGTTGCCATCAGGCTCAAGGAAACCAGATATCGCAGCCGTGGTGGTGGTGGTGGTGGTGGTGGTAGTTCTTCAGATGAATATTCAGAGATATTAACGTAGTCTTTGACCACCAAACAACCACATCATTACAACACACACACAAACAAACAAACAAACACATTTCTCACCAAAATAATAATAAAAAAGATATTCAAGAAAGAGGAAGAGAGAAGTGTTAGTCTTTCTAACCAAATGAAGCCTCATGAACTAGGTTTCAATCCTTGATAAAATAAAAATCCTGTTACATATCAAGCTAATGTCTTTGTTAAAGGCATCACAGTTGTGGTGCTGTACGACAGGGAAATAAAGATAGAGTCTGCTGAAAGGGAACAGTCATTAATCCATGTCGTTTCACTTATAGTCCTGCTATATACATCTTATTATTTACTACAGCGTGTGCAGGTTTATATACTTGTGATGCCATACATGGCTTTAAAAGTCATGTTGATTATACACACACACACACACATATATATATATACACATACTTATATATCATCATCATCACCGTTTAACTTCCGCTTTCCATGCTAGCATGGCCAACCAGATGACTGCACCAGGCTCCAATGTGATCTGGCAGAGTTTCTACAGCTGGATGCCCTTCCTAACACCAACCACACCGAGAGTGTAGTGGGTGCTTTTACATGCCACCAACACAGGAGCCAGTCAGGCGGTAGTGGCAACGGCCATGCTCAAAATGGTGTTTTTTACATGCCACCTGCACAGGAGCCAGTCCAGCGGCACTGGCAATGACCTCGCTCGAATGTTCTTTTTCACATGCCACCGGCACAAGTGCCAGTAAGGTGACGCTGATAACACTCACGCTCAAATGGTGCTACTTACGTGTGACCGGTATGGAAACCAAGACTATATGATGTTATTTTCAAAAGGAAATTTAAAAAATCATGGACAAAACATGCTTATTGTTGATTTTGTAAACGATAAACACCCACACATTTCAATATGTTTGTATATATGTATATGATATATGTATGCATGTCTCTATGTGTGTGTGATTATGTGAGCATTAATAATGTCCCTATAGATAATTATATAAACACAAGCTTACAAACGCATATACAAACATACTGTACTGTCACCTTTCAAACACAACATAGGTTGTTGCGAGACCACTATTCTCATGGATGAAACCAAATGGTTAGCAAGAAAGAAGAATGGCATTAGATCGTAACCTTGGTATACCCTATAAAAGATGTGAAAGTATCTAGTGCTTCCATTTTCCACATACAAGTGAACATAGTATATAGAAGAAACATGTAGCGTAACCATTGAAACATGTAGTGTAACCACTGAAACATTCTCACCATCTTTCCAAATCCTGCTGCTTTCCCATGAAATTTTTGGTCCCCCCAAAGTTGTTTTGATGTATAAGTCAGCCTAACCTTTCTGGCTGTGAAGTTTGGCCTAAAAAATTCGATTTGAATGCCAGAAAATACAGTAATAAATATTTCTAAACATTTTGATGTAGCATTCAGGGATTCTATTAGCTTTTGGTTTACTGTTAGCTTTTGTTAGCTGGATAGACACCTGATGAACACTGTAGAATAATACCATTTCCAAAGCCAATAAAACTGATTGACAATGGTTGCTGGAAATCCAGACACTGTTGAATGATAAATCTACATTGTGAGGATTTTGTTCACAGCTTGGTTGCTCGTGTGTGAAACCTGCTTGTTCTTCAATGACAGCAATGAAAAGGCTGGAGCAACAAACCTCAAAAGACCTTACCAAAGACCGACAACAAGGTAAACTCTGAGCCAATTGTTACAATCAACTGCATTGCTTTCCTTTGGCAGTTTGACTATCACACTTCACTGTCGCACTTCTGAGACAAACTGTCATTACAGGCAGATTGGTCAGTGATGTTATGGTACTCTGACTTCCATGCTTCAGTAACTCAGCTGGTGTCCAATCTAGATCAACGGCCTCCTCTTTGTTTTGTTTTGTTTATTTTTCATTTTCATTTTTATTATTTGTTTTGTTTCAATGTCTTGATCATTGTCTATATATTCTCATATGTTCCCAACCTGTGGTTAATAGGATTCCTTTGTTTTCATACTGAGGTGTGTGTGTGTGTATGGGTAGGTTGGCATTGTCATCATCATCATCATCATCATCCTTTAATGCCGGTCTTGCATGCTGGCATGGGTTGGATGGTTTGACAAGATTTGATGAGCTAGTATGATGTGTGTATATCCGTGTGCACATATATGTGTGTGCACATGTGTGTATGGGCCTGCACATATGTATGTATGTATGTTTATGTATGTGCACATATATGCATGTGTGTATGTGTTTATGTATGCATGTGTGTATGTGCACGTGTGTATGTGTTTATGTATGCATGTGTGTATGTGCACATATATGTATGCGTGTATGTATTTATGTATGCATGTGTGTATGTGCACATATGTGTATGTGTGTGCACGTATATGTATTCGTGTATGTGTTTATATATGCATGTGTGTGTGTGCATGTATATTACATACATATACACACATTCACATCCAAACACACAACACACATAGAACACAAACACACAGAAACACACACAAACAAACACAAACACACAAACGCAATCGCACGTCCATTTATATATGAATGTATGTTTGACATACAAGAAAATATGCATAAAATATTATGGCCAGTGACATAAACTTTTATATAAATAGATTCTGAAGAGAGGAAGAAAACGGTGTGAAGATGTGTGTGTGTGTACATGTACACGTGTGAAAGTGTGTCTGAGAGAGAGAGAGAGATGTATAGATGCATATAGCTACATAATGTATAGGTACCAGTGATGAAAGAAATGGAGGAAAGGGGGGTCTTGGACATGGAAATTCTGTATGCATGGGCAGATGTGGACAGGAAACATGACTGTAGAAATACTACATGGTAACAAGAGGGATGGGAGAGCAGGCAGGAAATCCCATGTTGTAAAAGAGATGGTGAGGGTGGAGGAAGGGTGGCGGGTGGTGGAGGGAGAGAAAATGCAGGAAACCATATGTGGGAGATAGGCAGAGGGATAAGGGAGATAGGAGAGGAGTAGCGAGGGAGAGAAAGGGGAGAAGAGCACTTTGGGTGTAGAGAGGGAGGAGGAGGAGGAGTGAAAGCAGGAAACCAAGGTTGGAATGAGAGAGGGAAAGAGATAGGGGGAGAGTGAAAAATGATTAAAGAGAGAGAGAGAGAGAGAGAGAGAGAAAAAAGAGACAGGCAGAGATAATGAAGATAGGGGGAAAGAGAGGGTGAAAGAGAAAAACAAAGAGATAATGATAAAAAGAAAGAGAAAGTGAGAGGGTCAGAGAGAGAGAGAGAGAGGGACAGAGAGAATGAAAAAGGGAAACAGTGAGAGATAATTAAAGAGAGAAAGAGAGTGTGAGAGAGAGAGAGAGAGAGCATGTAATGTGCGTGCTTGATGCACAGATGTGTGCAGTAGGTGTATATGCAGAGATGGTGGACAGCTGTATGTAGAGTGGATAAGAGCCAGCTGAGAGAGTGGGAAGAGAGAGAGAGAGGGAGAGAGAGAGAGATAGAGAACGATGAGAGGACAAACATTACAAGATAATAATAATAATAATAATAATAATAATAATAATAATAATAATAATAATAATATTGAATCAAAAGAAAACACACAAAAAAAAGAAGAGGAAAAAATATATTGGTGAATATCAAAGAATAAAGGAGAAAACAAACAATTTTATGGAAGAAGGAGAGGAAGAAAATGTGAGAGAGAGAGAGAGAGAGGGAGGGAGGTGAGTGTTGATAATGTAAATGAGACAGAGGGAGTGGGGGGGGTTGATAATGTGAGTGAGAGGAAGAGGGACCAACATATAAGGGCAAAAATACATACTGGATGGGGTGAGAGACATGGATTGGGTATATACACACACAAACAATCCATCCGTCTGTCTGTCTGTCTCTTTATATGATTATATATATATATATATATAAAGTTACACATATAATTATCTACATATATATACTCAAAAATAAACAAAATATGACACTGATATATGCACACGTGTGTATTGTGTGTGTTTGTGTGCCTGTGTGTGTAAGCATGTATTTATATAATTATCTGTATGGGCATTAATGCTCACATAATTACACACACGGCCATGCATACATATATACACATACATATAGACATGCATATATATATATATATATATATATATATATATATATATATATATATATATACAGACATGCATATATATATATGCACATACATTATATATATATATATATTTACACATATATACATACATATATATATATGCACATACATTATATATATATATATATTTACACATATATACATACATATATATATATGCACATACATTATATATATATATATATATATATATACACACATATATACATACATATATATATATATGCACATACATTATATATATATATATATATATATACATAAATACATACATATATATATATATGCACATACATTATATATATATATATATATATATATATATATATATATATACATATATACATACATATATATATATATGCACATACATTATATATATATATATATATATATATATATATATATACATATATACATACATATATATATATATGCACATACATTATATATATATATATATATATACATATATACATACATATATATATATATGCACATACATTATATATATATATATATATATATATACATATATACATACATATATATATATATGCACATACATTATATATATATATATATATATATATATATATATATATATACATACATATATATATATATATATATATATGTTATACACACAAACATACATGCACACATTGAAATACACACACATACACACACGTGTGTGTGGGTGTGTTTATAAAACATATAAAAGAAACAGAGACGTTTTCACAAGAGAGTTTCAAGTAAAAGATAGATACATGGATGTTTGATGTAGACAGATGTGTGTGTGTGTGTGTGTGTGTGAGTGAGAGAGAGAGGGGGGAGGAGGAGGAGGGGATGGTTTCAGCACCTATAGTTTGACAGAGGAAACAAGGGAGGAGGAACAGAAGTGCATATGCAGAAATAGAATGTCAGTGTGTGCGTGTGTGTGTGTATATATATATATATATATATATATATATATACACACATATATATATATGTACACACACATGGACACACATTATGAGTAGGAGCAGGAGGCAAGGAAGAAGAGAAAGTCGAAGGGATGGAAAAGGGAGAATTGAAAATATATAAAAAATATATCACTATAACTATATATATATATATACACACATATATAAATTAAGAGTAGTGGTAGAAGGAGATGAAAACAAAACTGAGGCAAGAATTGAAAGGCAGCTATGGGAATAAATAAATAAATAAAATACATAAATAAATAAATCATGGGATAAATCAAATAAAATATTTTTAAAAAAAATATATAAAAAAAAAAAAAAATAAATAATGAGTAGGAGAGCATTCCTTTCAGACAAAAGATTGGAGTAAATGAAAGGAATAAAGTTCAAATGTCTACTGCAGCCATAACCATACCGTATTTTCTATGACTCATAAGGAATTCCTTCTAAATGATTATTATTATTATTATTATTATTAATACTACCACTACCACCACTATTACTATTGCTACTAGCACCATTATATTTTATGTCAGGACATTGTTGTCATAGCTGTATTTTTTTAAGTACAGCTCTAGGCTTCATAATTTCACTCTAGATCTGTAATGGCCAGTTGATGTGAGGCTGCCAGTTGAGAAATAAAATAACACAAAGAAAAATATAAATAAAAATGAAATTTAAATAAATAAATAAATAAATAAATAAATATATAAAATGTTATGTATATAAAGAAATAAAAATTTTTCAAAAAATTAAAATAAACAGATGAAGTAAAATAAATTGAAAAAAAAAAAAATAATACACAAAATAAAAGAAATTTTTCAGAAAATCTAGAATTGATAATATGGTAAAGCAGTATTTGAAAGGTGGTAAAAAGAGAGAGAGAAAGAGACAGAATAGAGAGGGAGAGGATGAGTAAGAGGAGGTTGATATATAGATAGGGAAGGGGTGGCAGGAAGGGAGGGGGAAAGGAGGAGGAGGAAGAGTTCTTTGAAAAAGGAAGACAAAAAGAGAGAGAGAGTCTTTTGCAAACAAGAGCATTTTCAGTATGTGAGAACTGAAGATTTTGGATTTAACATTGAACCGATGCTTTCCCACTACAGCATCTATGTAAAATAGATTTTGGAATGCAGTTGCCGCAGTTGCTGCCGTTACTGGCATGTGCAAATGTGTATGTAACTGCGTGTATGCGCGGCGTGTACGTAACTGCGTGCTCGGCTTTTTAATAATTTATTTAAAATGACGGCACTGAAGGATGATGGCCAGGAATAGCAGAGCGCCAGAGTGGAAGGTTTAGCCATGACTGGTTCGAAATGAATCAGTGGCTCTGAGTTCAAATGACCTTCATGGCTAATTATGGCACTTCTCCTACAATCTCTATAAACAGAAATAGCAGTAATATAAGTGGGGGAGTGAGCAGACTGGTCACTGAAATTCAACAGGAACTGCATGCGTGTGTATGTATGTATATATATATACACACACTTGGGCAAGTGTCTTCTACTATAGCCTCGGGCAGACCAAAGCCTTGTGAGTGGATTTGGTAGACGGAAACTGAAAGAAGCCTGTCGTATATATGTATATATATGTATGTGTGTTTCTGTGTCTGTGTATGTCCCCCTCACCATAGCTTGACAACCGATGCTGGTGTGTTTACGTCCCCGTAACTTAGCAGCTCGGCAAAAACAGACCGACATAATAAGTACTAGGCTTACAAAGAATAAGTCCTGGGGTCGATTTGCACTCGACTAAAGGCGGTGCTCCAGCATGGCCACAGTCAAATGACTGAAACAAGTAAAAGAGTATATATATATATATATATACTTTCGTCCTAATTTTGGGACTGCCATGTTGGCTTGGCGATAACTATTAATTTCCAGTACCGCTGCCGTAGTCTCCTTTAGAGAGACTTAGAAATATTAATAACTCTATATATATATATATATATATATATATATATATATATATATATATATATATATATATATATAGCTGATCTTTTTCAGGTTTCGGTCATTGGATTGCGGCGATGCTATGGCACCAAATTTGAAGGATTAAGTCAAACAAATCAACCCCGGTTTTTTTACGAAGTCTAGTTCTTAGTCTATCCATGTCTCATGTGTGAATTGCTAAGTTATGGGGATTATGGGGAGGCAAACAAACCAACATTGGTTGTCAAGCAGTGGTGGGGACAAATATGAATGCAAGCATAAACAATAGGCTTCTACACAGTTTTCATCTACCAAATTCACTCATGAAGCAATTGGTGACCCAGGGCTATAGTAGAAGACATGTCCAAGGTACTGCGCAGGAGGTCTGAACCCCAAAACTAGTTGGTTGCAACACACATATACACACACACAACGCAGCCAAACTTTCGAGTGAGCCAAGGAACCATGTTTCCATAAGATTTTTTTTTTTCCAAATTGCTAAAACTGTCTCACTTGATCACAACTCATGACAGATAGAGTCACAGTCTTTTGGTGATGGGCCAGGATTTGAACCTAAAACACACAGAGTGACACAATAAATGCCATTAGGCATCTCATCCTGTGTACAATCAAATCCGACAACACTTGTTTCATCAATTCCAGAAAGATGAAATGCAAACTAGACTTCGTTGGGATTTGAACCCACGATGCAGAGAGTTGGATCATTTTATTGAAGACCAACGACACTGTAAATTTGCTGCCTTATATTACACACACACACAGACTTATATAAGCATTCACTCAAACACATACATTTACATACCTATACATGCATACACACATACATACATTTACATGCATACACTGTAGTATGCAGGTGTGTGAGCACACCTACAGGTATTATTATTATTATTATTATTATTATTATTATTATTAAGGCGATGAGCTGGCAGAATCGTTAGCATGCTGGGCAAAATGCTTGGCGGTATTTCGACTGCTGCTGCGTTTTGAGTTCAAATTCTGCTGAGCTCTACTTTGCCTTTCATCCTTTCGGGATCGATGCAATCGGCTTAATCCCTTCCCCCAAATTTAAGGCCTGCTGCTTCCAGTAGAAAGAATTGTTACTATTATTATTATTATATATATATATACATATATAAACATGTAGATATACATGCGTATGTGTGTGTGTATATATATATATATATATATAGCGAGCGAGAGAGAGAGAGACATACGCACATGCACACACACACACATGTACAGAAACATGTAGATATACATGAGTTGTTGTTGGCAGTTCAGTAAGGTCCTCAACCTGCCCCTTACATTTCAGGCTGTATGGAATAGGAGCTCCCATACTTGAGAAAGAGGTAAGGGTTGGTGCCAGGAAGGGCCTCCAGTTGTAAAACAAGGCTCCAATAGCATAAACCCCCTAACCGCTGTTAGCAGGGGAAAATGAACATGGGAGAAAAAAGAACAAGCAAAGAACAAAAAAAACATACATACATGCATACATACATGTATATATATATATATATATATATATATATATATATATATATATATACACACACACACACACATATACGTGTGCACAGATATAGACATAAATTATCACACACACACATGTGCATACATACACACACATGTATATGTGCACAGATATAGACAAAGATCACACACGAGCATACATACATGTATATACACACATATATATACACATTTAAAATTCATACACACATACATAATACACCCACATGCACATAAACCTATGCATATCACTATATGTATAAGTACACATGAATATACACATTTGAAATATATATACTTATACATACATTGTATACATAAGTACACATTCATATAGACTATATATGTATACACACAGGCACACAAGCAACAAAACGCTGCTCACTTATCAGAGTGGGCTGTACCGACAAATGGATGCTGCTAACACCAACTGCGGCAACGCCTCGACCCCGTGCCAGGATGGAAAACGGATATACAATGATGATGAAATATCCATACATGTGTGGTGTGTGTATGTGTGCGTGCGCACACACACACACACGTATATAAATGCACATACATACACTCATTTTTATATACACACACACACCTACATATACATTGACACATATCTGTATATATATATATACACACACATGCATATACATATATACATACATATACACACACATATATATACATACATAATATACATATATATACACACACATATATACATACATACATACCTATATATACATGCATATATATACATACACACATACATATATACACATACATATACACACACACACACGTATACATACAAACGCACACACGTAAACATACATATGCACACACATGTAAACATACATACGCACACGTGTTAACATACACACACGTATATAAACATACACACACACATGTAAACATATATACGCAAACACGTGTATACATACATACACATACATATGTATACATACATACACATATACACATGCACACGTACATATATATATATATATATATATATATAACACACACATATATATGTATGATTTAACACATATTGCAAAGCTATACAGATATAAGTCAGTAAAAGCTAGCCGCGTTTTTAGGATGCAGACAGCACCATGGGATCTTTTATGCTATGTTTATATACAAATCTGCACAAAAACACCCCCACGCACACATCCATGCACAGGTGCACTCACACACAAAACGCATACGACTAGATGTACTTTCGCCTCAACAGAAGACAGATTTCTAGCTTGCTACCACATCCCGTCATTTCATACTGCACAGTTCTATACTGAAACTATCTGCCATCCACTCGGCTACCGTCTCCTTTGGAGGAACAAGCAAGATTTGTCTGTAAAAATTTAAAATTATTATTACTTTAACAGCGCCATAAAGACACGAAAATGACATTACTTAATCAGGAGACAATTACAGTAACGAACTAAAACAGTGTCAGCTAAACACTACGACTGCCCCACCCCCACAGTACAATACAGTACAGTACACTCCCATCATAACGACGACCTTGTATTTTATTTCCAGTTTTTAAATGAAACCGAGACAAAAGTACAATAAGGAAAAAAAAAGAAAAAAGAAAGCAAATGAATTAACAACAACAAAACTTAAGAAAAACATTATTTAACTACAGTAGCGCAGCTATCACTAAAACCACCACCACCATCAAGCTGTCACCATAAAGAAAAAGAAAACGAGGTGAAGTAGATATGTAAGAATGAAACGAGAACTGTATGACACAAATTGTATCTAAAAGTGCAGTGTGCAGAGTGAATTGCAGGTGTGCAGAATAGCTGCACAGCACAGTGGTTGGTGCTAATCTGTTTTAGATAACGAGTTGGTTCATGATGGTTGACTTGGAGGGTGATATACTGGCAGAGGGAACAGAACAGTCAACAGCTATGGGGACAAGTGTCTGCATACGTAGCTGTTGATCAGTGAGTAGAGAGAGGCTGCATTGGAGGTGCAATGGCCTAGTGGTTAGGGCAGCGGACTTGCGGTCGTAGGATCGCGGTTTTGATTCCCAGACCGGGCATTGTGAGTGTTTATTGAGCGAAAACACCTAAAACTCCACGAGGCTCCGGCAGGGAATGGTGGCAAACCCTGCTGTACTCTTCCACCATGACTTTCTCTCACTTTTTCTCACTGTACTTGTATTTCAAAGGGTCAGCCTTGTCACATTCTGTGTCACGCTGAATCTCCCTGGGAACTACATTAAGGGTACACGTGTCTGTGGAGTGCTCAGCCACTTGCACGTAAATTTTACGAGCAGGCTGTTCCGTTGATCGGATCAACTGGAACCCTCGTCGTCGTAACCAACGGAGTGCCACGAGAGACTGCACTGGTTAAAAGCTATGTAGACCGTGAGCGAAGGCTGCACTGGTCAACAGCTATGACCACAGTGAATTGGTATACAAAGTGTTCCAAAGATGTGTACGGTTAACTTAAGTCTCAGGAATTAGCAGGACATGACAAACAAACACATGACAGGCTTCTTTCAGTTTCCATTTACCAAATCCACTCACAAAGCTCTGGTTAACCTGGGGCTATAGTAGAAAAACGCTTGCCCAAGGTGCCACGCAGTGGGACTGAACTTGGAACCATGTGGTTGGGAAACAAGCTTCTTATTTCTTTATTGCCCACAAGGGGCTAAACAGAGGGGACAAACAAGGACAGACAAAGGGATTAAGTCGATTACATCGACCCCAGTGCGTAACTGGTACTTAATTTATCGACCCCGAAAGGATGAAAGGCAAAGTCAACCTCGGCGGAATTTGAACTCAGAACGTGATGGCAGACGAAATACCGCTAAGCATTTCGCCCGGCGCGCTAACGTTTCTGCCAGCTTCTTACCACACAGCCATGCCTGCACTCACAGTTAAATATGATATATCTGAAATGAAAGATAAGATGCCTGGCCATGGCATCTTTGAGTATAGCTGACCTTGGGTTAAACAGAAACAACAACAGAAAAAAAAAGGATTGCTTACTGACCTGAATGTGTCGTATTAGATTCTGCATCGGCCACTTGTTTTGTTGGTTTTAAAGGCAAACTAATTCGTAGATCTTGGCTTCCATTGTCCTCTTCCTTGCGTTTATTAGAATGACCGCTGTCCAATGTTCGGTTCAGTTCTTTCATCGGTTCGGACGAGCGAGGCGAGTGTTTCGTATCCAGCGCCTCTTTGCGCGCGATCGGCGCCGAGATGCTGGGCTGCTTCGAGCCAATCTGTGATATGGCCTCGGTCCCAGAGTCATCATCATCATCATATTCAGCTTCAGAGTCCAAAACGCTTATGTTTTCCTTGTTACAGCGATGGACTTTGTGTTTGATGAATTTCTGTATGTCCCGCAGCGGGAAGTTGGTCTGGCAGTCTCCGCACACAAGGAGGTCATTTTCTTGTTCCACTGCAAACACAAAAGAAAAAGAACGAATTACTGGTATTATATGGGGAACATAATATGTTGTGGTGGGGGTTAAACTTGGGATGAAACAACAGCAAAAACAATAAAACAACGAACCAGTGGTTACTCATCTGTAACCATTTGGACTCAAATAATTCAACAATTCTATATCTTTACCGGTTTCAGTCATTGGACTGCGGCCATACTGAAGAACTGCCTTGAAGAATTTTAGCTGAATGAATCAACCCTAGAACTTGTTTCTTTTTAGGCTTGATAATTATTTTGCCGGTCTTTTTTGCCAAACCACTTAATTACAGGAACATAAACACTTGGATTGAATATATATATATAGATATGTATGTATATTTGAAAAAAGGAAAAAGAATGGCTTTGCTGGTAGTTCTAATCAGTTTATTTATTATTTTTTAATTTTTTGATGTAAACTTTGGTGGGGAGATTTTTAACAAAAAATTCCTTAACTTTTCTGGAGAACTTTCGTTGTATATATATATATGTGTGTATATGCATATGTATGTATATATGCATGTGTGTATAAATATATATATATATATATATATATATATATACATACATGTGTGTAGATAGATATGTGTATTTATATATATATGTGTGTGTGTGTATACATATATATATATAAAAAAACGGCAAGAAACCCAGATAGTGGGACATTTTTGTACCAACTAGAATTTGGGGACGTAAACACATGTCCCTAAGTTATGTCCCCTGTAACTTAGCGGTTCAACAAAAGAGACTGATAAGATAAGTACTAGGCTTACAAAGAATAAGTCCTGGTTGATTTGTTCGACCAAAGGCGGTGCCCCAGCATGGCCACAGTCAAATAGCTGAAACAAGTAAAAGAATAAACTCAGATGGGTTTCTTGGCTAACTGTTTTACCAATTCTATTCAAGAACTAGATGTATATATGAGATATACTTCACAGTTGGGAGAATAAAGTGTGTCAGGTGATGGAGGAAAGAGAGGAACATGGGGTAGGAAGAAAAGAAAACATCTGTGTGTGTGGGGGGGGGGCAGAAGATTAATGCAAAATAAGCATTTACCAAAATAGTTTTAGAGATTTCCATGGAGAATGTATACAGGTGAGTCTTAGGTCTAAGAACTTAAAAAAAACTGGAATATTCCCAGAGATGATAGAAAGGAATGATAAATTATCTGTCCAAATAGATAAGGCCAAACTTTAGAGAGAGAGAGAGAGAGAGAGAGAGAGAGAGAGAGAGAGAGAAGAGAGAGAGAAAGAGAGAGAGAGAGAAAGAGAGAAAGAGAGAGAAAGAGAGGCTACCTTTTCGTACAGAGGAAAAAATTTCGGTGAGTGTCAAAGATATAAATAATGACTTGCAGCTGATAATTTTCAGGATCAATCTTTAAGGTACAAACAACAAATATTAGTTCTACCATTCCGTTATGGCATGGGCTGGATGGTTCTAGGATCCAGCATGCCAAAAGACTGCATTGCGCTCCAGTATTTGTGTGGCATGGTTTCTACAGATGGATGCCCTTGCTAACACCAACAATGAAACCATGCTAATTATAGTATCACCTGTGAGGTTTTACTTTTATTTGGAATATATTATTGGTTAGTAGGAAATCACAGCTGTCACCTGTCATTTGTAGACATCATTATTACATCAATGAATTCTTGATATTTTTCTCTGAAAAACCTAACTGGAGTTAAATGAAGGCTAACTAAATATTACAGGTAAGAATATAAGATTCGTTTTTGGATTTGGTTTGCAAGATTTATTATGTGATTTCGTGTGTTGAAGCATATTCTGTTGTGTCTGGGGAGAGTCATTTTCTTATTGTGCCTTAAAATTTAACACACTCACCGTTAAAATTTCCACTTATTTCTTATTTTTATTTTCAAGAGTCAAGACTATTGAAAAGGTTGCAAGATGCAACGAAAATTTTAGGAAAATAAAAATAAGAAATAAGTGGAAATTTTATTGGTGAGTGTGTTAAATTTTAAGGCACAATAAGAAAATGACTCTCCCCAGACACAACAGAATATAAGATTCAATATTCAGCAACGGAACAATTGTCAAACTAACGAAACTGGTAGACATTAGTACATAGATTAAACTTCAATATATATTGAAGAATTCACATAATGGATGGTTAAAGCACAGATGCATAAAGATGGGGGAAGAGATGGTGTTAAGAGTCAAATGAATTATTTGATAATATTTAAGGCATTTTGAAAGTTTGTTTAATTAACTCTTTTGATACTATCTTCCTGTTGAAATACAGTCATTATCATCATCATCCTCATCATTTAATGCCAACTTCCCCATGCTTGCATGATTCTAAGAGAATTTGTTGAGGCAGATTTTCTCTAAATGGACGCCCCCTCCTGCTGGCAACCCCTCACCCGTTTCCAAGCCAAGTTACATTTCCCCATGGTCAGACATGTTTTCCATGGAAGACCGCAAAATGAACAACACTGCTTGTATGATGGTGATGCTTGTTTACAACCATTACATGTTATCAAAACATGGGTTCACACAAACACAATGAGCTTCTTTCAGTTTCCATCTGCCAAATCCACACACAAGGCTACCAGGTGAGATGAATATCAAAAGAATTAACAATAAGTCCCAACAAGATTAATTATTCACATTATTTTGAATTAACCAGGCATTATCTCACAGCTTTGAGATTTTTGGTGGTGTGATTGTTTATTTTCTAGAATGACATTGTAGGGTAAGTGTGAGAGACCAGATCTGACCAGTTCAAACAAAAAAAAAAACAGGTAAAATATTTAGGCTGAGTATGGCAGTTTTAAATGTTAAATGATTAAGCAAATATACCATCGTTTCTCATTTACAGTCATGCTTCTAAATTAATTAACATCTCCGTTAATTTTGTAGAATGTCCACAATCTGATTTTGTCAAAATCAGTCTCCTTCCATTTGACATAGCCATGTTTGTGTTTAAAATGCTTGCTTTGAAGGTCAGCCTCAGTTCTCATATCAGTCGCACTAAAGGCCTGCATCGGTAGCTGAGAAGATGCATCCCTTTCCTGTACATATTTATCAGCATCACTGATAAATGTAGTCGCTGACCAGTTAGTCGATAAGAGCTTGTCAAATCAGAACGTTTTACACAGATATGAATGTTATCTGTCAATTTTCAGATGTCACAAAATGTTGCCGGAGCTGAATCTGTTCAGAACGGCGGAAAAGGGTGTGGGTGGGGGTTGGGTGTAGGCTGGTGGCTGGGTGAGGGAGGGGTGCGTTAGATTTGTCCGTTGCCATGATAAAAGATGAGTGGCCTGTCGTCACGAGGAAGGAAAATATATATACGAAAAAGAACAAAACAAAACAAAAAAAAAAAGAAAGGAACTTGTAAGATCAATGCTGAAGCAGGAGTTTTGAGATCGATTACAGAGTTATCATGATGACAGGCAGGTCAATGGAGCACTGCAATTGTTGCTGTGACTATCTAATTAACTGTTTACGAAGAATCAAGTCACGATACTTATTTCGTTACGTGGAGAGATTATCAGTAAATGCCTCACTACCGTTGCGGTGCTTTTTATCAAATGGACACGACTGAAAATCTTCTTGAGTGGCAGAGAATTAGAAGCAGCTTTCTCTCTAACAAGTAGCCATCAGACACAAGCAAACAGAATGACAGAACAGACAGCAAGGATGAGGCTGGAAGGTTGAAATGTGAGGTTAATGATACGTGAAAGCAATGGCCGCAGTAGTGGCGGTGGTGGTGGTGGCAGAAAACAGGGCAGGAGTGAGCCACTGGATGAAAAGATGACCTAAACGGTGATTTAGTTATTTTGCACTTTATCATAGCTTTATCCATTTTCTTCCCCGCTGTTAACTTATGGAATCACAGTAACTATATGACATAATGATATTACTTTCATAATTCCTCATTTGGCTTTATCGCAATTTTATATCTTTTTATCTACTTTTTATTTGTTTGTACTGTTTGTTTGCTTGTTTGTTCTTTTTTTCTTTTACTTCTTTTTGCTTTTTCTCTCTCTCTCTCTCAAAAGACTCGGTGCTTTTTGTATATGGAAATATCTGCAGACATTTTATTGATAGAATGACCCCTAAACTAATCCTGGCATGGAAGGAGCTAATTGAACAATCGTCAATAACTGACCCATCACATATTAGGACATAATCTGATCTGGGATTACACAAAGTGAGAGAAAGTGTGTGTGTGTGTGTGTGTGTGTGTGTGTGTTACTCAATATATGCAATGGTTTCTTACGCAGAATGGAATGGAGCAATGAGTAAGAACATACTGTCTGGTGTTTGGTGAGAAAGTGTATACAAGTAATATGTGGTGTGGTGTGTGGTATATAGTCAGGATGTGTATGCATATATTATGCACAATTTATAGTGAAAATGTGTGTGTGTGCATGTGTGTGCATACACACACACACACACATATATATATGCACACACATGCACATACACACACACATATATATATATATATGTGTGTATGTGTGTGTTAGGAGTGATGTGTAGTAAAGGTTTGTATGTATATATTAAGTGTGGTTTGTAAAGAGGCAGTGAGTATATATATATATAGTGTGTGTGTGTGTGTGTGTGTGTGGTATATAGTGATGACATGTATATGATATGTGTGGCATACAGTGATGACGTGTGTATAGGATTCCTGTAGTTTATAGTGAGGATTGGTGTATATATGTGTTATGTATACCTTGTAGTCAAGACGTGTGTGTTACATGTGGTGTGTGTGTGTGTGTGTGTGTGTGTGTGTGTAGTTAAGAGGTCTCGAATCCAGTATAATTGTACTGCATGTTAGATAATTACCTTCTAACATAACCTTAGGTTAATAAACGCTTTGCGATTGGAATCAGTAAATGGAAACAGTAAGGAATCCCATTGGGTGGGTGGATGTGTGTGTGTTTGTGTGTGTGTGCATGTACACACAATGTCATTTCCACTGTCCTGCATGAAGATTGCCTGAGCTGAAACATAATGTTGGCTGGTTTAGATTGCTGGTGAACATCGCATCCTCAAGAGAGGATTTAAAGAAAAAAAAATCCCTTATTTGGAGAACAGTTAAAGTTTGGCAACAGGAAGAGCATCCAGTTATGAAATACTGCCTTGAATAAGTATCTGTCTCAACAGCACAGAAAAACAAATATGAAATGAAGAAATTAAAGTGCTCACATGTATAGGTGTATATATTTATGTATGTATGTATGTATGTATGTATGTATCAATAAATCAATCTAACACATATATCCACACACACACACACACACATTTTGAACTCAAAGTAAAAAGCTGTAACCAAAATTACTGATGGGTATATTTTAAGAGACTGACTATTGCAACCACCACCACCACCACCACCACCAATACTAGCACCATCACAACCACCAACATAGCCATTGTTACTTCTGATTCTTCCGAGGAATTTACAGACCATTTCAAGTCCTTGAAACATGGGAAACAGACTAAATCCATAAACACGCACAAAAATAAAAAATAAAAGAGAGAGTTGTGTTCCTTTTATCATCATCATCATCATCATTATTGTCATCGTCAGTATTGTAAACCTATAGAACAACAAAAGACCATTACAGCATATCCGACTTGTTCAATATAAAGATACCAAACTATAATATATAAATAAATAGTTAACAAAAGAAAAAAAAAGGTAGTTACATTGTAGCAAAATATGCTTTAGCTCTTCATAAAAACAACAACAACAACCAAAAACAAAAGAAAAACACCAAAAACAAAAATAAAAGTAAAGTTCTGTCAAATGCAGCTTATTTTTTTTTTCTATTGCCCAAACAGACTCTCCTAATAAAACACATATCGACAAGAGGGAATGGGCAATAAAAATTATGAAAGCCATTAGAATTATATCCAATCTTGGCTTAACTGTATGTAGAATAACATTCTGTTCCTTTCCTTGCACTACAGGCACCACCGCCGACATCGCTGCCAACACCAACATTGCTGGTACTGCTACGACTACTACGACTACTACTACACCAATACCTATCAGAGAAAACAAGCCGTTGTCATTAGAGAGCAATTTCCAACTCGTTTAAAGAACCGAAGAGATGAAAGCCGAGTTTTGAAGAATTATACCGACGACAACGACAATGATGACAATGATGCCGGGCATTCATAGAAACCGAATTGCCTGTCTCATATACATACATATATAGATATGTGCATACATACCTTTCCTTAAATATACATATATATATATATATATATATATATATATATATATATGTGTGTGTGTGTGTATGGATGTGCTTATACATGTATTATAATATTATATAAGATTTAAAGACATTGTGGAGAAGGAAGGGGCGGAATCATTGCAAGAGGATTAATACCGGGAGGAACAATGAAAATCAGTTATGACACAAATAGATAAGAAAAAATAACAAGAAACTGCAGTTGTCAACAGACATGATCCTGATAAACCCAAAGACATGGAAACAATATTCATGCTCTAATGGAAGAAGTCTTGCTAAGACTATCAAGACAAGGAAGGAATCCGATTCCATTTTTATCATTTGTGGCTTTTAGTTTTCCCTTCTTTCTTTCTTTATTTCTTTCTAAGACCAGCTTTTGCGAATCTCATAGAGAAAGTTTAAAGTAAATTCAGCAATAGAAAATAAAAAAAAAAATTTTTTTTAAAGAATAAGAATTAAGATATAGAAAACCCCACCAAAAAAAAACCAAGAACAATGATCCACTTCACGATGACAATGATGGCGATGATGACAACGATTACTGGCATTCTTGCAGAACTGAAATCCGTAATATAATACAATATAATATAATATAATATAATACAAATAAATCCGTGATATAGAAGAAATATATCATGAATCTATTGACTATCAGGACTGTCGGATATATGACATGGAGCAAGGCGGCAATGAAAGATTCAAAATTTTATTATGTATATGTGTGTGTATATATATATATATATATATATATATATATATATATAAATATATATATATGAATGAGAAAATGAAGAAAATGGATAAAATATGTAGGTGTATGTATATATGTGTGTTATACACACACACATATATATATATAAACTAATAAACAAAGTGACAAGACAATTATGCTTAGCAACGAATGCCAGTTTCTTTTCTATTTCCTCTCAATCAATATCTTCAGAGCTTAATACCGTATCAATACAACTAAATAGATGGACCATAACCATCTCAGTACCAGTAATACCTAAAATAACAGTCACAGCATAGCAGATGTCATCACGACCCAGCCAACAACACAGCAAGCATAGTGATGACATCAGCCAAGAGAAACCAGTCTGTCATTGGATGTAATACCTGTCAGAGAACGGTGATGGTAACAAGGAATTTCAGGTAGACTGCTACCAAGGAAGGGAGCAATCTAAGAAATTAGGGTCCTTGTGTTTCTGTGCAAGAATTGTTTCTCTATTATATATTTTAATCTTTTTGTTACCATATTTCTGTTGAGATGCTTTGTGTTTCTTTCAATTAATTTTAAATATAACAAAGAATTTAGTAGAATAAGTTAGTTATCATTAAGCTAGTGCTAGGAACATAAATTGTGACTAAGGTTTAGCGGAAGATTTTAATTCAAAACTTATGAAAACAAGATATTTGTACTCAGAGGCAGTTTCAGCCAGGTTGGTATCAAAAGGGTTAATACTGGCACACCCTCTTGCACAGAAACACTGACCCATTGTACTTATTTTTAAGGTCAGCACTTATCCTATAAATCTCTTTTACCAAACTGCTAAGTTACAGGGATGTAAACAAACTAACATCAGTTGTCAAGCAAAAAGGGGTCTCACCCACACAGACAAACTTCTACAGTTTCCACCTATCGAATTCACTCACAAAACATTGATCAGCCCAGGGATATAAAAGACATTTTGCCAAGGGTGCCATGCAATGGGACCGAACTGAAAACCAGATGGTTGCAAAGTCTCGATAATGTTTTAAACCACAAAGTCTCGATAATGTTTTAACAATTTTTTCTTTTCATAATTAAGGACTTTAATTTCCTTATTAATACCTTCCCTTTTTGTTTGGAACAATCATTTCCAGGGTACCACTGATATTTCATTTTAGCACTGGCTTTTTTTTGTTTTCATTGGTTATTCTGTGTGAGAGAATTACAAAAATGATGTTATTTCTTCTTGCTTCTCATTTGCAACCCTATAACTTGAAATTTTTTTCTTTTACCTCCAGCATGAGGTTTCTTTTAGTGTACCCTAGCAACAAACTAACTCCTGATTCCACAAAGAAACCATTTCCTGAAAGAAACTGGACATTAATGGTAACAAAAAAAAAAGTACCATGTTTGCAGATAAAGAATGAGAAACAGACCCAAACATCATTCTCATAATTCTTCCTGCCAATAAAACGGCATGAACAAGTGGCACTAAAATCAAGTCATCCCAATGTTAAGATAGGGAATGTCTTAAAATATTGGCAGACTTTAGAAATAGATGGGCAATAACCAAAGATGAAGAACTAACATGGAAATATTTTGATGTTATTATTATTCAGGTCAAAGCCTGGAATCAAACCCAGAATCTTGGGGTTAGTAGTCTGTGCTCTTAACCACTCTGCCATATGCCCACGGGAATATGGCGTAGTGGTTAAGAGTGAGGGCTACTAGCCCCAAGATTCCGGGTTTGATTCCAGGCAATGACCTGAATAATAATAATGGAAATATTTGTTGCAATTAAGGAGTTTACAGGGAACCATCAGTTCTGTAGGTAGACCAATGTCTCAAGAGTGACTTGGTCCCTTATAAAATAATTCTTTCTGCTAAAGGGCTCAAGGCTTGAAGTTTTGGTGGAGGTCGATTTTTTTTCATTCATTTTGCTACAGGTACAGGTTTCAGTTGACCTTAAAAGGATGAAAGGCCTTGGTAGTATTTGAACTCATAAAGCTGGAAGGAATACCCCAAAGCATTTTGCCTGCTGTGCCAACATTTCTGCTAACCTGCTGCCTTCTCTCATCAGATAAAGTTATATAATGGCCATCCTTTTCTGAAGAACATTCACATAAATGAAGTGAATTAAATTCAACCAAAAACTGAAACACTGATTTTTAAACTTCACCTTGATGTGAGCTTACAACTTGCGTTAGAGCGAACATACTTTCAATAAATTAATTAGTGTAACTACTAAGGATAACAGTCTTGCTTTCAAAGCCTTGTCTAATGAGCACAGTCCATTGTCATAGACAGGAAAAAAATGGACTCTTCCATTTAAAAAGGGTGGGAAAAGAAAATCCGTGTGTGCGTTTTATTTTTCTTTTGAACTCGGAATACAAGAAAATGTAGCTTGGCAAATTTTAATTTATTTTGAATAATCTCCTTTTCAGAAAGAAAGAGAAAAAGAGAAAAGAAATAAAAAAAACCAAAGAACCTCCCAAAACAAAACAAAAATACAAAAAAACCCTACCCACATTCACACGAAGATACACACAAACATACACACACTAAATAGGAAAATGAATAAAAAAAAACAAACATCTTTTTTAAAAATATAAACATGAACATCATTATTATTAAGAACAAACTAAGCTGTAAGCAAACTTTAATTTTACAGCTTTCAAATGCACACAAACAAACAAAAACCAAAACAAAAAAAAATGTAAGAAAGAAAAGAAAAAGAAGTTTAAGATCAAATGACTTATTTTAGGTTGAGTTCTAATGATTTCCCCTTTTGGTGTTAATGATTAAACATCATTAACAATTTATTATCTTCTTCTTCTACTCAACTTCCAATGTGAAAAGGAATTATATTTTTAATTTTTCTTTTGCCAGTCTATAAATATATAACAGTTTCTAGTTCACACACACGCACATGCATGCATGCATACGTACATACACACATGTGTGCACATACACGTATGCACACCTTTGAAGCATTAAATTTGCACTTGTCTGTGCGTCCCCAACTGAAATATTTCTGGTCGCCATTAACTAAAAGAAGCGAAAACAGTGTCAACCCAGCAGAACGGGCTTTTCAATTAGTTGCAAGTTACACAACCGAATCCTATATGGTGCTGGATGGCTATCATATTATCTCAACGGTTCTTAGTAAATTGGTCACGTGTGAGCATGGTGACCAGTCTTGGATACAAAGTAACTGCAGGACTTGATCCTGTTGCCACCATTGCTGTAGAGAGTTGTTGCTGTTGGCACTCCGTCGGTTACGACGTCGAGGGTTCCAGTTGATCCGATCAACGGAACAGCCTGCTCGTGAAATTAACGTGCAAGTGGCTGAGCACTCCACAGACACGTGTACCCTTAACGTAGTTCTCGGGGGATATTCAGCGTGACACAGTGTGACAAGGCTGGCCCCCTTTGAAATGCAGGCACAACAGAAACAGGAAGTAAGAGTGAGAGAAAGTTGTGGTGAAAGAGTACAGCAGGGTTCGCCACCATCCCCTGCCGGAGCCTCGTGGAGCTTTAGGTGTCTTCACTCAATAAACACTGACAACGCTCGGTCTGGGAATCGAAACTGCGATCCTATGACCACGAGTCCGCTGCCCTAACCACTGGGCCATTGCGCCTCCACAGCTGTAGGGAGTAGAGAGGAGGGATATGATAACAAACCAGCATCTTGGCATATATGATGCTAATGCACAAATGGCCGGATTAAAAGATACAGAAAAAGTCCAGGTGTTACAATGGGAATGAATAGAAAACACCTGGAGAAATGGCACCATTATGCATTAACACTGAAAATGTGGGCTGCATGTGTGATGATCATCGTCTTCGTTTTAATGTCCACTTTTCCATGCTTACATGGACAGGACGAAATCTTTTGAGGGGAATTTTCTACAGTTGGATGACCTTCCTGTTGCCAACCCTTAGCTCGTCCCAACTAAGGTAATATTTCCCAATGACCAGACATGGTTTCATGGAAGATAGGAAATGAAAGACAGTATTTATGACAGTGGAACACACACACACACACAATGGGCTTCTTTCAGTTTCTGTCAACCACATCCACTCACAAGGATTAAGTCAGCCAGGGCCTATAGCAGAAGACCACACAGCCATGCTTGTGCCTATAGTAGCTTATGTGTCCATTTTATATTGCAAATTGGTGAATAATAGCATCTCTGGTTAGATATTCCCAAAGAGCTCATAACCAGTTCTCACTATTCTTGATTGTCCGAGTGACAAGGGAGTGTCTGTAACTCAATACAAAACAAACATCAAGGAATTTCAATCTTAAAGACTAGTTTTTCACTTTTCTCATCTGTGCTTGCATCCTTTACCACCACACATCAGAAACAATCTACACACACACACACACAATGTATTTCCACCATTTTGGCACCACTAAACCTATTTGTCTCTTGTGATACAGCCACAACGTCTACCAGCACCACTATATATATATATATATATATATAATAATTTTCCCAGAGGATGTCTAAATCCAATGGACCAGTCACTGGATAAGTTTGGCACAGAAATGTTAACATAGAGTGGTGAATAAATCGATATATCGAATTTGAAGTCTCTGTCTCTTTTGAATATGAAAATTTAAAAGTTTAAAAACCTTATAATATATATATATATATATATATATATATATATATATATATATATATATGTATATATATATATACACGACGGGCTTCTTTCAGTTTCCGCCTACCAAATCCACTTACAAGGCTTTGGTCGGTCTGAGGCTATGGTAGAAGACATTTGCCCAAGGTGCCAGGTAGTGGGACTGAACCTAGAACCATGTGTTTGGGAAAGAAACTAAACACACAGCCATGCTCTAGATAATACAGATGTTTTAATAAATACTTTGTTGGCCACAAGGGCTGCTAAGAACATTTAGGACTATATAAAGGACAGTGAAACCAGCAATTCTGATGGGGGTGGGGTTAGTCACTACCATGGCCCCCAGCGCTTGACTGGTATTTTATTTTAACGACACCAGAAAGGGTAAATGCAAAGACAATCTTGGTGGAAGACAGTTGGTGATGACGATAATGATGCGGTTTGAAATATATCTGACATTTTCCCAATCACTTGGATCAAATACTGTCAAAACTTTAAAAATTAAATTCCTTATATATTCCAAGAAAAAATAAAATAAAATAAAATAAAAAAAGTTCCTCTATAGACAACAAATAAGTATTAAGAGAGTCTTGTAGTAAAAGATAAACTGTTCTTTATTTTTTGATTTTTTTTTTCCAAAAAATTCTTGTAATGCTCTATATCAAACAGAAAGAATTGGTTCATGTTCTATAGGCAACTATAAAACACAAACATTTGACATTTATTAAGTCTGTCAGCAAATTATGATGCCTTGAATTCTTTCACAAAATACAGTTTTTTTTTGGGGGGGGTCTTTTTTTTTTGCATAAAACAATTGTCCAATACTCACAGATCATTGGCTAGAACACACTGTATCTCATTTACCATAGTTTCCAAGGAAACAATTTCACTGGCACCATTGTTCTTACACCAGGGGAAGGTGAGCAGGAGAGAGGGGACAAGGTATGCAATAAGGCTCCACTCACTTTCTCCATTCATACTCTTCTACAGTGTTACCATCTGCAGTTTTTGTTCCCATGCAGATGACTTCAGGATGAACTTAATTTAACATCGTTTTCCACCCCCCCTCTTCCTCTCGACTTAGAATTCTCAGCCTTGACGTACAAGGCTCTCCTGATTCTAAAACACATATATTATCTGAAGCCTTGTTGCAGAAACAGTTGCATGCTTGATATCAACAATTCAGTCTACTAACAATAATTTCTCTAGTTTTATTACCTTTTTTCAGCATGGAAAAACAAAGATTAAATAATATATATATTATAGGCGTAGGAGTGGCTGTGTGGTAAGTAGCTTGCTTACAAACCACGTGGTTTTGGGTTGAGTTCCACTGCGTGGCCCCTTGGGCAATTGTCTTCTACTATAGCCTCGGGCCGACCAAAGCCTTGTGAGTGGATTTGATAGACGGAAACTGAAAGAAGCCCGTCGTATAGATGTATATATATGTACATGTATGTGTGTGTATATGTTTGTCCCCCCAACATCGCTTGACAACCGATGCTGGTGTGTCTACGTCCCCGTAAGTTAGCGGTTCGGCAAAAGACCCGATAGAATAAGTACTAGGCTTCCAAAGAATAAGTCCTGGGGTCGGTTTGCTCGACTAAAGGCGGTGCTCCAGCATGGCCGCAGTCAAATGACTGAAACAAGTAAAAGAGTAAAAAGAGTAATATCTCTTCAAAATTGATTGTCAGAAGTATTATCCAGCAGACGACAGAGGAATTTACTCTTGGAAAATTTCCAGGTACCTCGACTTCCCTGATAAATCCAAATAAATTTGTAAGCCTCAAGGTTTATGAGTTGCATATAATAACTTCCCTTGATAATTACAATCTTAGTTTGGGTAGCCTCCCTTTACAGTCACCCAGTCTGTCAGGTTTGACCTCACAACTAACTTTGACTATTTCATACAATATGGATATCAATGCAGGCTTTAAAATGTGCCTAGCGTCTTCAAGTATTCTTTAGTGGAGACACTAGACCTGTTTTAAAACCTGCTAGATAATATATTCTATGTATGAAACCGTTAGTAACTCATAGCCATAAACTATGTACATTAAACAATATCTACTTCTCATCGGATGGAGTCCGGTTTTTGTTGATCTTACCTTAAAAGAAAAGCAGACTATACATACATAATGTGCGTGTGTTTGTGTATATACGCACACACAGAGGTTGGAGGATCATGTTTTGTTCCAACATATCGGTTCTTCAGCCTGCTAGGACCTGTCAAAATCATCCAAGCATACAATATGATGATGATGATACAAACACACAAAATACGATTAGTACTCCAATTGCCATTGCTAAAATATGTTTTACTCTAAAGAACTGCCAAAGTTTTCCTGCAATATGTCCAACCGAAACATGTCTCAAACTTAAATTATGCCAAATCTAATTTCATAATCAAATTCTTCATAGTTTTTCGCCCTCTATGTAATTATAAACTTCAAATAAACCGAAAATACCCTCCCAGCATCACCCAACGAAAATATTGCCTAAATCAAAACAAGTTTTTGTATGAAGGAAAAAACAAACAAACAAATAATAAATAACATTTAAATTAAGAAACCAGAACACTTAAATATAGATTGATGAGTTCAATCCTTGGTCTAGCTACCACCGTCCAATCAGTAAAAGACGAAGTGCTTTCATTTCACATGTGCATGTTTTGCAATAAATCGTAAAATAACACCCGGTAACGGTAGTAATTTAGACATTGGTAAACGAATTCATTTAGAAAATATCTAAATTTGTTAAAATCATTTTGCTCTGATGTTAGTTTATACAGCAATCTCTATCAGTGCCTCTTTCGACCACCATAAACCGTTATTATAACAATTGAAGGTGGTCGATCAATATGCAAAGTTGATGCCCACCACCATTGGTGTCGCCTCATTCGCTTGCAAAATGTTCTGAGTTTGTACAAGCAGAAGGAGTGGGAGGGGAAGAAAAAAAGAAAACAATAATCCCACCATTCCAATTCTTTTAATCGTTTTCCATTTCCAGTGATTAGAACCCGAGCCATGCTGGGAGTGTTTTTATTTAAAGCTTGCTAAATTACAATGACCTCCACAAATCTATTTTAGCGATCTCTGAAAAGATGAAAAACAAATTAGATCTGGACAAGTATTTGAACCCAGAATGTAACGGGATGAATTAAAAAACCACAAGGTACTTTCAGCACTGCACTACACATTGATTCTACTCTCTGACCCACAATAAAAAAAGAAAGAAACAAAATGATACTAGGAAAAAAAAAAAAGCTCCATGCGAGGATTGAACTCACGACCTTTAGACTGCTCAGCATGACAGTTTGATTATGAAACTGACATGCTGTCTACTTGTACTACCATTGCAATATTATAGTTTATTATAATCCTAGGGTTGCTTCTTAACTCTTTCGACACCAACTGGGTAATTAACTTGCAATTTCGATCAGTAACTCTGTTTTTCGCTGTCCTGTCTAATTGCTTCAGAACTAATTAATTTGTGCCAGTGACTAAATACAGCGCTAACGATTAGCTACTCCTCAAAGACACACAGTAACATCATGCCAGTCCCATATTGTTGACATCTTCCATTAAGGTCAGGTCATTTTACAAATTGCATAACAGACATGAAACATATTCCTCAAGTCACTTAACAAACAAAAACCATTCTACAATTGCAGTCAAAAACCCAAGCACACGCATGCAGATTCTAGGATTAATAATAACAATGATAATACTATACACGTGGTTATTCTGACAGGGCACTACAACTGCTGCTGCTGCTTATAGAGAGGAAGCGAGAGTAGTTACTATGAACTGATAGAGAAGGTGAATAGTCTCCTTAAGGGGAGAGAACCGCTTCTAGGTTTATACTTTCTTTTACTTGTTTCAGTCATTTTTGACTGCGGCCATGCTGGAGCACCGCCTTTAGTCGAGCGCAAATCGACCCCAGGACTTATTCTTTTTGGAAGCCTAGAACTTATTCTATCGGTCTTCTTTTGCCGAACCGCTAAGTTACGGGGATGTAAACACACCAGCATCGGTTGTCAAGCGATGTTGTGGGGACAAACACAGACACACAAACGCACACACATATATACATATACACGACGGGCTTCTTTCAGTTTCCGTCTACCAAATCCACTCACAAGGCTTTGGTCGGCCCGAGGCTATAGTAGAAGACACTTGCCCAAGGTGCCACACAGTGGGACTGAACCTGGAACCATGTGGTTGGTAATGTTTTCTATGAGCGAAAGAGCATATAAGGTTTCCATAAGTCCTGGGGTTGTAGATCGAGCCACTTCGCCCTTATTCTGGGTGAATAATAATAGACTGTTTCTAGCAGGGGCACAAGATCTGAAATTTGAGGAATGGGGGCAGTTGGTTACATCAGCTTGGTACTTCTTTATTTCACTGGTACTCTATTCTTGAAAGAATAAAAAGCATCGTTCAACTTAAAGCAGGACTTGAAAGGAAACACAAGGCATTCTGTTCAGTATTCGAATAATTTAAATTGTTTCTAATTTAAGAACAAGGTCAAAAAATTTTTGTGGTGTGGTGGGGTTGACTGATACAATTTGGCTCAGTATTTCATTGGTATTTCATTTGGCAAATCGCAGATGGAAGAAAAACGAAGCTGGCCTTAACAAGATTTGAACTCACAGAGTAAAGAACTGGAACAAATACGGAAACGACCCCCCCCCCCCCCCCAATGCCTGTCAATTCTGCCAGCTACGCACCTTAACCCTTTAGCGTTCGGATTTCTCTGTTAAATATAAGGCTTTTTTACGCAAATTGTTTTGAATTCATCCTGTATAATCTTATAGTTTTGAGGTTTCAATAATGTGATTATTTTGAGGATGTCAATGCAGTTTAGATGTAAGAGGCTAGACATGGCCAGTTTGAACGCAGAACATGTAGAATACTAGGGCTGGATATGGTCAGTTTAAACACTAAACGGTCAATAATAATAATAATAATAATAATAATAATAATAATAATTGCAATAATGGAAATGGTTCGAGGAACGTGGTTAATGAATACCATCAACCCCCAGTACCTGACTGGTATTTTATCAACCCCCAGGGGGAGATGAAGGGCAAAGTTCACCTTAGCACCATTTAAATTCAGAATTTAAAAAGCCAGAGGAAATATTGCAAAGCAGCTTTTCTGAAGTTCTAATCATTCTGTCAGGCATTTTTTCCTTGCACTCAATAATAATAATAATAATCGTTTCTGCTATGGGCACATAACCAGCAATTTTAGGGGAGAGGGTAAGTTGATAACATTGACCCCACCCCAGTGCTCAACAACAAATAATAATTCATGAGTGAGTAAGGCCTTGTGCTCTCTATTGTTTTTAGGTACCTGTATAGTACCGAGAAGACAGATACTCTTGATCTAGTGGACAATTCAGAATATGACAGTCGGAGGGAGGAAGTGTTGCACCAGCACCTGGCTGATGCAATACTATGGATGAATAGATTCGAGGAGTGTGAAATGAAGTGCCTTGCTCAAGGACACAACGGTTTCTAAAAACCTCAGATAATTAGTACAGGTACATACATATTTACTCCCAATTGTTTTGATTTTAAATTCTTCCAAGAGTAAGGTAGATATTGCTGAGAATTTCTCTTCCGGTCATTGTACCATCATTTGTGTGTTGAACCAGAAAGTATCCGGGATGGACCTTTTTTAAGTGGTCTAATTTAGACTATAATGTCAGAACAGGTGTGCTTGTGTGCAAGGATGTATGTTTGTGTAAGTGTTGATTTGGTGGTGACAATTAGCTTGACCACTGCTTCAAGTACCAAATCTACTTAGAAAAGACGGTTTATGGCTTGAGAGCACAGAAGTAAACAGATTGGTGATCACTGGTCAGCCTCAGATGGACCCTGAATAAGCAGACTAATATATAAACAAAGGCACAAGTGTAGATGTGTCGTTGGGAAGCTTGCTCTCTGACCATTCGGTGTTGAGTTCAGTCCCACAGAACAGGCACTTTGGGTGAGCTGGTGAAAAAGCCTTGTGAGTGGATTCGGTAGAGGGAAACTGAAAGACGCCCATTAATGCATCTGTATGTGTGTGTGTGTATTTGCATGCATTGTATCCCTCTTCTACATATCATGTGATGGTTGTAAATAAACATCATCATCATCATCATCATATAAACAGTGTTGTTCATGTTCACTCTTCCATGAAAAACCTTGTCCAGCTATGGAAAAACATTACCTTGCTTAGAAACAAGGTGAGGGCTAGTTACAGGAAGGGCGTCCAGTCATAGGAAATCTACCTCAACAAATTCAGTCTGACCCATGCAAAGTATGGACAATGGGTTGTTAGATGATGAGGATTCCATTCTTGGCCATCCTGTCTGAATGTAGTCACACATGTTTCCTTCTTACATGTTGAGCAATAGCAAAAAGACTACTACATCATCGCTGGGACTGTAGCTAGTTCAGTCCTCATGGTTAGGGGACTCCTAACCCTGTTACACTGACTCCTGTCATTTCGTTGTTCAGGGATTGGCTAAAATGTAGAACACAATTCAAGAATCGTGCATCATGATTGCCATAGCTGTTCAGAGGGCGACACCTTTGGGTTCATAATTCTACCATGAAGATAAGGGACATGTCAAAGTTCAGCATCCCACGTAGGGTGATAGATGTCCATCACCTACTTAGAGCAATGGAAGTCGGCACAGACAACAGTTCAGGAGGCCAGCAAGGATGGCTGGATAACCATTCACTCACAGACAGTCCAAGATATTTTACTGTATGATTCATCTGAATGTGACTTTCAAAAGAGTGGAATGGTTTTAAAAGAACAATTGTGTCCTACATAATTTTAACTATATACATATATATATATACATATATATATGAGGAAGAGAGAGATATAAGAGGAGAAGAAAACAGACACGCAATACAAAATATATTTCTAAAAAACACTATTTGAAAATAAAAATACATTTTTCAGCAGAAAAAAAAATAATAGACTCAATTTACTTTGTGAAAAAAATTTTTTTTTCTTATGTATTGTAAAAATACATTAGCCAACACAATAACTGTAAAAAAAAAAAAAATGAAAAAAAGGAAATGAAAAATAAAGAATATGAAAGTAAAAGAAGTCTTTGTTAATTTAATCAGGCCAGATAAATTTGAAATAATTATTTATTTTGTTCATTTCTAAGTCCCTATTCTTCCCAAGCGACTTTAGAACTGCTAATATTGTCTTCTGGTAGAGTTGCAGAAGAACCACATCAAAAGCTGAGTCCATCAAAACTTCAGTTCTGTAGAATGTAAATTGGAGAGAAAGAGAGTGGAGGAGGAGGAGGATGAGAGAGAGAGAAAGAGAGAGAAATCCAAAGAAAAAATTTTGGTGATTTTTCTTGTAGTTTTTTTTTTTGATAGAAAATTGTTTACAATTAGAGAGAGAGAAAAAAAGCGATGTTAATGGCTAAAATGTTGGGTTGGGTGGTGGGTAGAGAAAGAGGTGAAAAAATAACCAGAGGCTGCCATTCCTTTTACCCTACTCACAGCATTACTTTCTTGTTTTCCAAAAAAAAAAAAAAATAAAAAAAAAAAAAAAATAAATAAATAAAAACATATACATGTGTGTATATGTATATATATATATATATATATATATGAATCCAATATTTTAATGGAGCCTGATGTAGAAGTGTCAAAATTTTCAGGCAAGTCAGTCTGCCTCTCTTACACAGTATTGTTTCTTTAGCAAACCAATGGATAAAAAAGTCTCCAGTCCCTCCCTTTCGAATCAATAATCTCTCTCTCTCTCTCTCTCTCTCTCTCTCTCTCCCTCGTTCGCCTCCTACAATGACCCACCCATTCTATATTAGCAACAAACCTTCCACTCATCCAAACCACACCGTCCACTCCCCCCCCCCCCGCCACCACCCTCAGGCCAATGCCACATTCTACTGCACCATCCTTGGAGATAAAACACACACACACACACACACACAAACAAACACACACTCCCGCTCTCTGAAAGCTTGCAGTCTTATTAATTTTTCCTGCAATGGGGCTACTTCAGTTTAAATTTAACATATTTTCTTTCATATGTTTTATGGAAAAATATATATATATACACACACACATACATACATACATATATAAATACACACATATATATATATATATATACACATATACACATACAGCAGGCAGCCATATTTTAAACCAGAGTGTTTTTATCTACATGATTTTCCTTCCAATATAATGAATCTTTGAGTTTAAAAAAAACGAAGAAACAAAAACAGAAAAAAGAAAAATTCCTCTTCTCCATATAAAATGCCATTTCTTGTTTAAACCTGGTGATGTATTAAAAAAAAAAAATGAACGAAATAAATAAACAAAACTCCTAGCATCTTTATTGATCAATAATTCTAGCCCCATCCATCAGGGATAACCTTACTCTCTCTTGTTATTAAAATCTCCCTTTTTTTCCCTGCCTAGAGACATTTCTCTCGCTTCTGCCTTAT
>NC_142938.1:73999234-74006734 GCF_046866305.1 Octopus bimaculoides | reverse complement strand
ACTGGGGTTGATCTAATCAACTGGCCCCCTCCCACAAAATTTCAGGCCTTATGCTTAGAGTAGAAAAGAATAATTCTTTATCTCAAATGGACCCTAATAATTTAAAACTTAGAGAATTATCTACCAAAATAATTTTACAAAAGTTACACCACAGAAAGTCTGTGTTTGATCTGAGAACAATCTGAAGCCAATGAAAAGGAAACAGGAGACAAAGCAAAAAAATCTTTAAGCACTATAGAATGGTCATTCCAAAGACTGACCATCAGACATAAATGGCGATGGTTTAACCCTTTTGTTACCATATTTCTGTTGAGATGCTCTGTGTTTCTTTCAATTAATTCTAAATATAACAAAGAATTTAGTAAAATAACTTAGTTATCATAAAGCTAGTGTTAGGAACATAAATTGTGACTAAAGTTTGGTGGAAGATTTTAATTCAGAGCTTTTGAAAACAAGACATTTGTACTACAGAGCGAGAGGCAGTTTCAGCCGGGTTTGTATCGAAAGGGTTAAGAACCAACCACTTCTCTCTATAATCAAATCTTCAGTCAACATTGGACATCAGCAATCTTCTTTTTGAGAAGCAAGTTCCATTAGATATAGCTCATCATCAATCAGACAGGCAGTGTTACTAAAACAATTCTAGGTAATTTTTTTATAAGGTGTGCCATTCAATGTGCTCCGTAACTAGTCTAGATTGAATAAATTTATTGGAAATAAGTCAATGTTATTGACTGAATGAGTAATTGTGTGTGTGTGTGTGCGTGAGTGAGTGAGAGAGAGAGACATATAGTAAGAGAGGAAGAGAGATAAGGTGATAGAGTAACCAAACAGTTTAGCCACCAACTGAGATGACCCTTGTGACATCATCATCATCGTCATTTAATGTCCACTTTCCATGCTGGCATGGAATGGATGGTTTGACTGAGAACTGGCAAGCTGGGAGGTTGCACCAGGCTCCAATCTGATCTGGCAAGGTTTCTACAGATGGATGCCCTTCCTAATGCCAACCACTCCAAGAGTGTAGTGGGTGCTTTTTACATGCCACCAGCACAGAAGCCAGTCAGGTGGCACTGGCATCGGTCACGCTCGAATGATGCTCTTTTACATGTGACCAACACCTCCGAAAGTGTGTGTGTGTAGTAACATGTATATCAATGTCTTACAAAACTAACAAGAAGAGAAAGTACGAAGGTGTATTTATAGACGGTCAAAAGGTCAGCGGTTAGAAGTTGGTGGTGAGGTAATTATGAAGTGCATCTAATTAAAGCTACAGAAGAATACGGCAGTAACGATCAAGCGTTAATAAGCTCACCAGTCTAGATATGAAAGGGGTTGAGTACATCATAACAGCTTTTGGTCATTAATTACACCTATACATTACAGCTGGTAAATTACACAACGAGAGATAACACCAACAACAATAAAAATAATAATAATAATAATGATAGTGGTGGTGATTAATCAGAATAGAGAGTTGGCAGGTAGAGCAGGAAGTGAGTTTTAAGAATATTTGATAACAGGGAAACAACCTAATAACTCTGTGTTCCTGTTAGACCAGGGGTCGGGGAACTTTTAAAACCAATTACCCCAAAATAAATTTATGCTGACGTTACCCCCACTTCGTTTGAAAGAAAGAAAACCATAGATTCCTTGAATTCAAAAGGTTTAGTGAATCTGTATGAGTCTATTGACATGTCCATTACAGTGGACAGGTGTGGTGGTGCCAGAAGAAAAATTTCTGTCGTAAATAAGGAAAGTATTTTTTATATAATTTTACTTTATATATATATATATATATATATAATGGAGGTGCAATGGCTCAGTGGTTAGGGCAGCGGACTCGCGGTCGGAGGATCGGGGTTTCGATTCCCAAACCCGGTGTTGTGTGTGTTTACTGAGCGAAAACACCTAAAGCTCCACGAGGCTCCGGCAGGGAGTGGTGGCGACCCCTGTTGTACTCTTTCGCCCCAACTTTCTCTCACTCTTTCTTCCTGTTTCTTGAGTAACACTGCGATGGATTGGCGTCCTGTACAGCTGGGTGGGGGAACACATAAGCCATAGAAACCAGGAAACCAGGCCCATGAGCCTGGCTAGGCTTGAAAAGGGCACATAATAAATATATATATATATAAATATATATATATATATATATATATATATATATATATATATATATATCTAACAATACCTCATTACCCACCAAAATTTCATTTTTATCCCACTTGGGGTAATTTACCCTGGTTTGCTGACCCCTGCTGATATAGTGTATGTATGTTAGGGAAAGAAAAACCTGGCCTCTACTCCATCTATATCAGATGTTAAGGCTTTAGGAAAAAGGCAAACCTACAGCTGCAGTCGTTAATTTTTCATTGGTGCCACTGTATGTTGTAATACCTATTAGCAGCCAGATGGACTGAGCCAGTGAGGAAGATAAATACATCACCGGGCAAATGATAGGATTTGAACTGTCAACCCAGGTGTTGATTGGTAGCCTGGAATTGTAATACCACATCAACTGCTAAGGGTACACTCGAAAATATGGAACCATGTCATGAACACAGTGCTGCTACAGGTGTCGAGATGGAAACAACTGAACCCACCTCCAGCCTGCCATCTTGTCTGTATGTTTGCCTTGATACTCACAGATGGGAAAAATTCAGGTTTGAAATAAAAAACGCATAAAATTGAGAGAGAGGAGGACATGTTGCTAGAAAGACTGACAGACATAGAAACTGTTGGGGCTATACACCATAAAATGAGAGAGAGAGAGAGAGAGAGAGGGAAAGGGAGAGGGAGTAAGAGAGAAGGAGTAAATATATGTAAACATTCTTATCTGATGTAGCAAGATGCCATTTGTAGCGAAGAGGAATAATAGAATCCTTAAAAATCCATTCCAAAGTCGAAAATGTCATCTGGATACTTACCTAGAAATAGAAAAAAAGGAAAAAGAAAATCATTAGTGGATGTGACAACTAAAGAGAGAGAGAGACAGAAAGAGACAGAAAGAGAGAGAGAGAGAGAGAGAGAGAGAGAGAGAGAGAGAGAGAGAAAGAGAGTATTTCAACAATATCACAAACAAAATGGAAAGACAAGTCATAACTGAAGTTGAGATATGTAGTCACAGGTGCAAGATACAAAGATGTGTCACACAAGAGAAAGACACAAAGACAAGTTACAAATGAGAAAATACAGAATGGATACAAATGACAAAGCAAAGTGAATTATATTAATCCCCAGTATATCACAAGTACTTGCGGACCTAAGAGGATTAAACAGTAAAGCTGAAAGAAGTTTGAAAGACTAGACAAGTCACATTCACTTTAAGGAATGCATTTAGGCCTTAGGTAGGAGTCTGTTTCAAAAATACACTGCAGTACCTACCAAAGGCTGGTACAACCAGTAATAAGCGTGCAGCTTGTTCTGGGAGGTACAAGGTAGGAGCACAAAGAATGCATGTCCCAGGATGGCTAAAGTGGCTTCAGAAAGGAACAACTGTTAGTGATTGGGATAATTGAAATACAGTGATCTAATTAATAGCTATCTTGCTCATCCACCTGTCTTGAACCTGGTTCAGTGAAATTACACACATCTATGGCTCAAAGAATTTAGAAGCATCTAACCAAAATTAGTTTGATTAGCCTGATGAATTAACTAGAGTTAATCTATAGTCCTGATTAAAACAAGTGATTCCTTGCTACGACAAGCAGAAATCTCTCTGCTCCACACAGTTTTCTCAATGAACTGATAATGCTTCTGTGGAATATAAGCTGGGAATTCTAAAAGAAACTCAATCTCAGATGTTGGCTGGTTGGGCGGTTGTATGGTTGATCTTGTTTGTTTATTTCAAGACTAAATTTCAGGATTTTGTTATTTTTTGCTTATTTATTTATCTATTTATTTCTACATTTTTTTTTTACCAAAATTTTTTTATTTCTATTTATTTAAAACCTGCACCTGTTTCCTGTTGGAAGAATTTCAATTTATTCCATACCACTACATTGTATAAAGAAGAAGAAGTAGTAGCAATAATAATAATAATAATGATAAAAATAATAATAATAATAATAATAATATACAGAGAACAAATTAACTTGTGTTTCTAAAATATTTGGATCAATTTATCTCACAGACAATTATTTACTTATTACTCTTGTCAATGACTCCATAAAATTTTCCGATATTGGAGGTTTATGGTCACATCATGTGAAAAACACAAGTTCTTGTCTGGTAAAGAAAGATGAAGGATGCCCTGGCTGCTTGGGAAACCTAGGTGTTGTAAACTTTAGAAAAAGGCAGTGGATCGGCAGAAATGTTAAAGCATCAGAGAGCTTAAAATTATTTTGTTCTGGTCCTTTACGTTCACAGTTCAACTTGTACTGAAGTCGATTTTGCTTTTCATTCATTCAGGGGGTGATAAAATCAAATAATACCAGTCAAGTACTGGGGTTGATTCCATTCACTCATCCTCTCTAAAATTCTTGATTGCTACCCTACATAAGAAACCATTATCTTAAGTAATCATGTAGACGAGAAATTTGGAGGAATGGATTTGATGTTTATCACTAGGTTGTGCGTGGATGGGTGGGAGAAGAAGGGAGATGATTAAACTGATGTCAGTATTTGACAGGCCATTTTATTTTATAGACCTTGGAAGGACGATTGGCAAAACTGACCCAGGCAGGATTTGAACTCTGACCAAATACTGCAAAGTATTTTGTTTAGTCTTTGACGAGCCTACAAACCCACCACCCTATGCTAAATACTAATAACAGCAACTAATTTGGTTAGTCAACAAGTAGAGAGACTGGTAATGGTAATAGAGTGTGTGGTAATGCTTTGAAAAGAAGGCTCAAGGTTGGCTGACACTCAGCCCTTCCTATTACAGTAAAATCAATACTAGTTATATCTACTAAGATTACATCCTATCTCTGCAAACCCTTAACAGATTTTATATATATATATATATATATATATGTGTGTGTATATGTATGTGTGTCTATACAGATATATAGTTTATTTAAGCTAAAATCCTTTACAAGGAAAAGGTGAATAGCACCTCCCTCCCACCATCACCACCATGTGACTGTCCATACTAGTGTGAAGGTCGGGCTGTAATTGCTGACCTCTTTAGGTTCTAAGATTTTAGCTTGAAGGAACAACATAACTGGTTTGCTAATCAGGGTGTGGTTTACACCTAGCTGATATCTTCACATAGTTAATTCATGGATGAATGGCTTTCCCAACGCACAACATTCCAGTGTGATAAATAATTATGGTGTGTGGGCATGCGTACATGTGTGTGTATGAGTGAGTGGGAGAAAGGGAGAGAACTGAGTGTGTCATTGGTTGTTAGCACCTATGTACATAAAATAAAAAAATAAAAGTGTAAAACTAAATGTATTTTCTCATCCAAATGGATAGATACACAAATATATTCTTACACGCATGAACATCTCGATTAGTGGTGCACTTCTATTGTGAAACAGAGCGGAATTAATAGAATAGAAAGCCTTTAGGTAGTCAGTTATTTCCTTTTGTGTTCAGGGTTCAAATTATGTCAAAGTCAACTGTCTCATCTCCCTGGGTCAAATAAAATATGTACTCTTTATCACTTGAATCGCCTGTATCATCTAGACTATCAGATGTTATACATTGCTTGTCACAATGCACTTCCAGTTCTCTCTTGATTGCGGCCCAAACCATTTCACTAAATTCCCATCATTGTCGAAGCCATCCGAGTGGCCATTCTTGATCTCTTGGACACCATTGGCAACAGCAAGGGTCCGTCTTTTCCCTGTGTGCCTCATGGCATATCTGGCCCAGCAGAACCTATGCTTATGCTATTCATATCATTCACTGCATTCTGTTCTTAAATTTCCTTATTTTAGATAATCTTTCATGAAGATATTCTCAAGAAGGGAAGAACAACAGGCTACAATGCAAAGAGCTATGGAAAAACCCAGGCTAGGAATATCAAGTACCAGTTATGTAACAGGGATCTTAATACAATCAACCATACACCTTCTCAATAAATGCATGATTAAATTATTATGTTAGGAATTGTTTTTACAAACTACATTATTTAGTTGCCATCCGATATTAAAAAGAAAAAAAAAAAACCAAAACATGTGGCTGTGTGGTAAGAAGTTTGCTTCCAACCATATGGTTCCAGGTGCAGCCCCAGTGCATAGGACTTTGGGCAAGTGTCTTCTACAGTCATGGGCCGACCAGAGCCTTGTAAGTAGATTTGGTAGAAGGAAACCGAAAGAAGCTTGTATATATAAATATGTATATATATATACACGTGTGTGTGTCTTTCTTTGTGGCTATGTTTGCCCCATCCCCACCCCTTGACAACAGAATAAATACCAAGTTTAAAAAATCCCCTCCTCCAAGTTCTGGGGTTCAATTCATTCGACTAAAAATACTTCAAGGCAATGCCCCAGCATGGCCGCAATCTAATGAGTGAAACGAGTAAAAGATAACAAAAACAAAAACAAAAAAAGCGTGGCATTAATTCTCTGTTAAGTACCGGTTTTATACTGGGGGATTGGTAAGTATCAGCTGTTGGGATTATTTGTGTACGATTCCATGGAGGTGTTATTGATTTTGTAGAAAGATAAACTAGCATTGTTCCACTCTACCTAATTTAAAAAGCTGTGAGAATTGGCTGATGTCTATTTAAAACAGCGCGTTTTGCAGGTGTGTCACAGGTAAATGTTAAATTGAACTCACGCAGTTGAGCTCTTTGGAAGTACAAACAGTTCATGTATCGCTTAAACACTACAAAGGGAAAATGATCTCTCAAAAGACACAAAATGTAAGCCATACATACCGTATATATATATGTGTGTATATATGTGTTGTATATATAAATAATGGTGCATACAGATGCATGTACACATGCAGATACGTTTAGGCATACATATGGGAATGTGCACATATGTACACACATACCCCCCCCCCCCCCCCCCGAGTTATCTATTGATTAGTTGATTCTAAGAAAGTAGAAGAATGTCTTAAATGCCTTGTTTAATTTCATTTAAAAAGAAGGAAAAGAGAAGAGAGATGGAGAAAAGAGACGGCGAAGGTGAAAGAAGAGAAGCAGTAGTAGAGGGAGAGGGGGAGGGGGGAGGGGGGAGAAAGAGAAATTTAATTAGAAAAATTTACTTTTCAAAAGAGTTGTTAGACAAAGCTTCCATAAAGATAATTTTACGAGGAAGAAAAAGGTAAAGAAAAAAAAGGAAACAAAAAGGGAAATAGGAGTAAAGAAGAAGAAAAAAGAAACAGGGAGAAGATGTGAAAAGACAAACAAAAAAAAAAAGAGATTTTTCCTTTAAAAAAAAAGGAAATAAAAGAAAGAGAAAAAGGAACAAAAAGATTATTAAAACTGAAAATTGCCAGAGATACCTAGAAATTATTTTGGGTTTTGTTACAAAACAGAAAAAAAACCCCAGAAAAAAATAATACTAATCATAATAGTGATGATGATGATGA